>NC_134490.1:67084511-67094511 GCF_040206685.1 Ascaphus truei | reverse complement strand
ACAGAGGGCGAGCATGCAAAATCCGGGACCGGACTCTGAAAACCCGGCACGGATTGTGCCCAAACCTCATAGACAGTTAGAGAGGAGGAGGGGGGGGAGAATGAGAGTTAGAGAGGAGGGGATAGAAGAGGGGACAGTTAGGCTAAGGCCCCGCTGCCTCAGACCACGCGCCCGCACTGCAGACAGGCGGCGCGTGGAGAGGCACTTGGGGCTTTTTCCGGTCCAAAGGGATCATTTTTGCGAGCGGGGGGGCGTAGCCAAACGGGTCGGGGGGGGAGCGGCCATGACGGGGGGCACGGCCATGTTGTGAGGGGGCGGGACCGCCCCTCTGCCGTTCAGCCCCTCAACTGTTCAGCCCCTCAGCCGTTCAGCCTCTCAACTGTTCAGCCCCTCAACTCCTCAGCCACTCACACACAGACAGGCACTCACGCACTCAGGCACACACATACACACACACAGACAGGCACTCACACACTCAGGCACACACATACACACACACAGACAGGCACTCACGCACTCAGGCACACACATACACACACACAGACAGGCACTCACACACTCAGGCACACACATACACACACACAGACAGGCACTCACGCACTCAGGCACACACATACACACACACAGACAGGCACTCACACACTCAGGCACACACATACACACACACAGACAGGCACTCACGCACTCAGGCACACACATACACACACACAGACAGGCACTCACGCACTCAGGCACACACATACACACACACAGACAGGCACTCACACACTCAGGCACACACATGCACACACACAGACAGGCACTCACGCACTCAGGCACACACATACACACACACAGACAGGCACTCACGCACTCACTCACAAATACACACGGGGGGGATCGGAGCAGGGGGGAATCGGAAGGGGGACCCCCCCCCAAGAGGAGAGAGTCTGTGGGAGGGAGCAGGTGGGACTTCCTTGGTGCTGCAGAGTTTATTTAAAATCGCTGCTTTCCCCCCACACTCTCCTCCCCGCTCCCCGAAGCCTCCCCTCCTCATTGGCTCACAGCCACACCACGTGACGCGTCGACGCTTGGGATTACAATTCTCTTGAATCCCTTGGCGGCTGACGCGTCACAGCGTGTAGTGAGCTGTGCAGCGAGGGGGGACTGGGACCAGCTCGGGAGGATTCCCCTGCTGGTGGGGAACGCTCGTGCGGCCGCCCGTGCCGCCGGGCGCAGCGGGTCCCCGCCCTTAGAGAGAAAGTGGGGAGAGTTAGAGAGGAGGAGCAGAGAGAGTAAGAGAGGAGGGGGGAGAGTTAGAGAAGAGAGTGAGAGAGGGGTGCCTTTAAAAACCGTTTGCAGGTGGGCCCAAAAATTGTAGTTACGCCACTGAGACTGTGTCTGTAAAAACCTATGTGCTGCGTACCGCGCGCCATGCTGTAATTGTGAAGCGCTTTGAGTCCCATTGGGAGAAAAGTGTGTGACCCCTCATTATTTCCCTAGACTGATTAAACTTGCTAGCGTGGGGGACCAAGTATTCCTCCCCTCTTAAAATACGTGTTGTGCCGCTAGCAGAGAGCCTTGGGTGGGTCAGGCAATGTGACACAACACGTATCTTTGAATAACTGGGCTTGTATTTATATACTCCTGTAATAACACACTTGTGAGGATCAGATAAGACAGATTATACAACAGTAAACCAACATGTGTTGCTGCCCTTTTGTCCCTCAGTGTTTCTTCTTAAATCTCAATGACCCCGGCAGCAAGCAGATCTCGTAACAGTAAGGCTGCGGTCCCAGTGACTGCCACAGCGCATGCCTTGGCGTGCGCTGTGCGCACAAGCACCGGCCCCCCAGTCACTCAGGGCCGAGTATATGCGTCGGCGCACATTCTGCAGCCGAGCTGTACTGCAAGATTCCACACACACAAAAAAATTGTGTGTGGAACTTGCGATGGAGCCGTGGCCACGCCCCCGCTGGCGGTTCAGCCAATGAGGGCGAACAAGGTGCGTGAGGTCATGGCCACGCCCCCGCAAACCCCCCCTGCCACGCCCCCTCCCGTCGCAACCTCTCCCTCCCAGGACCGCGTGTGCGGGTGGAGCGCTGTGCACGCGCCGTCCCCCCTCGCCGGGCACACTGGGACCGCAGCCTGAGGGTCCCCATTGTTGGTGCTGGCACAGCAATGGAGCTCTTTTGTGTATTAAGTTAATGTTGCAGGCCTGTTTCTTCTCAACAAATTAGAAAGAGACCGGTATGTGTCACCAACGGTATTGTGGTGTTTGTAAGTGGGATCCCCTTGGAGGGTTACTCACGACTCCCTCAAAACGAGCAGCTGCAACTTGGGGGTGGACCTTAACTGTCCTCTCTGCTCAGAATCAACAGAACTATGATAGTTCTGCTCGTTGGCTGATCTTGGCCTCCAATCACTCTGGGACAGAGACGCGGCCCTCCTCGTCTCAGCAGCACTATATAAAATAAAGTTATTATTATTAATATTTTTATTACTATTCCCTATGGTTTCTGAAAGCAGGGCCAAGAGACACTGAATCCTAATCAGCATAAAGTTGAACAATTATTAGAATTAGGACATAGCATTGGAATCCTTTATCATGTACAGTACTCTCGCATTTTCTTTTGATTATGATAACATTCTTCCTTTTCTAATCCTCTGGAATCCTGTTGCTGATAAATACTAATATAAAATTACATTTGCAGTAACTAGTAAAATGCATCCCACATTTTCTCAGAACTGCTTAATACCTCTTCCCTGATTTTTTTTTGCAAAGATAAAATCGATGCAGCATTCTCTTCCGTTTGCTATTTATAAGCTTTATAAATTGCATATTATGTGGTTTTTGTAATTTTGCTGGGTTGACTTGTTTTTTTGTGTGCCTAATTCTGAAATAGTAGTGATGTTTTCATGTCATAAATTAGGAATAAAAGGGCAAAAATGGTGTGCTACAGTTCCAAATGCTTTAACTTTACTGCGTCTCCATTATACCTTGCTAAGTAGGACTTGTGCTTCGGTGTGAATGGTAGCAATGAAGGCAGTTTTAATTTCCTGTATCTCTTCCCCTCCTCCATGCCCTTCATCCTCCGTACCATGCCCCCTCCCCCCCCTCCCATCTAGTACACTTTCTCTGTAGCATTATTGACCTGCCATTAGTTATAATGCCTGAGCTGGAGTACAAGGTCAGAGCTGGTTGGCCTAGCTATACATCAACTCAATACTGGGGGACGACAGGGAGGGGGAGATAGCAAAGGTGACAGAGACAAGGCCAAACTAGCATCGTTAAGATGTTAGCTGCTGGTGCATCTATATTCTTTTAAACAAAAGACAAACGGTGAAGCAATGATAATTCCTTCAAACGGTCTGAAATTGAGCCTGACAGATTCTGGCAGGTTATTTCCGGACACAGAAATTTCCATTTGTACTGATCAGAATGTGTTATAGAGCTGCCAACCTGACACATCTCCAATGGGTGACAGTTTTTGCAGTTCTTCAGGCTTATGTTTTATAGACCACACTTGGAGATAGAGAGGAAAAAAGTATTATCTATCAGAAACCAAGAGAGCATTCAAATTAGAATGTATATTCTGTGTGCACAGCTTGAATTCTCTCATTCGTGGAAGGCTGTGCCAGTATTTGTCATGTGAAGGAGTAGCAATTCTGGTCCCGGCTTTCACTCTCCCCCCCGCTGCAGCAGACTGATTACCTAATCACAGATGAGCTATGCCTTTAAGTATCAGACACTTGCCAGTCTCCATTGCTAGCAGTGAAATCAGAATCCACCATCCACTCCTATTCGTTTCATACTTCCTTCTCGTTGGTGTATACCTCTTACCCTCTTACCCTCAGCCCTACTACACCGTCTATGTCAGGGTAACAAAGCCAAAGTTTCAAACCCTAGCAATCGTTACCAATCATTGCCAATTCGTTATCAACCATTACCAATCCATTATCTACGTACACACATGACAATTTCAATAAAGAGGCTAATCTTCTCCACACATCTAAAGCAGAAGTACTTTTGGATAAGTGACCTAGTAGGGTAAGAAGCTTTCTTAAAGACATTGATATCCAAAGCTGAGTGGGACCCAAGATATATGCACATTAAACTGCCATCCTAGGCCATGCTTATCAGTAAGACAAGTCCACGGATATTGGGACTAGGAGGTGTGCACAGTGTTTGCCCACACTTTCAAACTGTGCAAAATCCGCCAACTTTTTAAATGCGCCGGAAATCAAACCTTTACGTTTGCCAAGTAAAACTTGAGAGAGGATGAGGAAAGAGGGGAGAAAGAGAGAGAAATGGAGAGATACCTGTGAATACACCTAATACACCTTGGAAATATGCTAATTGAAGTTATTTGAAAACACATTACATATTACAATTAGCTTATACCTCAGTTGCAAATGGTGGGCTGTGGTAATATTGATGCTGTCTTGTGCTCTGGTAAATTGCTTATACACAGTGTTGTGATGATGTGTAATGTGGTATGCCGTCTGTTGGAGAGGAGAAGTGTGGGGAATCTGCCATGAAGCTCAGTGATAGGGACCCAGAAGTATATTCAGGTAAACCTTACCCCTGTAACTAGTCCTCCAATCCTATTGTGGCTTCAAGCAAAGAAGTCTCAAGTGACTGTATCAGTCCCGCGGTCCCTGTGATCGTGTGCGGACGGCGCAACACTTCCAAGGGCTCCCCTGTACCGCTCTCTCCTGGCGTGCGTCCTGGATCTCGAAGGTGATAGCAAAAATGGAAAAAGGCATCCGGAGCAACTGCAGATAAACCGGCAATCAACACAGACGAACCCGGACAGATGAAGGCTTTATTGGTACAATCATAAGAACAGGCTAAACCATAGTTACATACTGTTCTTACATAGTAGATGAGGTTGAAAAAATACATACATTCATCAAATTCAATCTATGCTAAATCTAGACAACAGATACTTTATCCTATATATATATACTTGCTTGTTGATCCAGAGGAAGGCAAACAAAAAACCCCAGTGTCATATCATCCAATGATATCTCACAAGGGGAAAAATAAATTCCTTCCTGACTCCAAGAATTGGCAATTGGATTATTCCCTGGATCAACATTCTTCCCATGTTTACTTACTTGGTGTATCCCTGTATACCTAATTGAATTGGTACCAACTTATTTGGTATATCCCATGTCCTCCTTCTACGTGTTTCACGCAGACAACGCGCCCTTGCGTCGTGAAACGCATAGAGGGAGGATATGATTTAGGCCTCGTTCAGGGTGCAGGCTTCGGAGGGAGGGCGTGCTGCCGTGCGAGCTGCCGTGGGACACAATGTATTCAAATTGAATACTGGTTGTCAGGGTAGCAGCTGCCCTGTCTCCAAAGCCCGGAGTTGACGCTGGCTACAGTTTCAATAAACAAACCAATTCGTTTTTTGAAGCTGCAGCAGCATCACTGGGACCTCGGCAGCCAATGAAATCATTCTTGAGAATGATTTCAAGACTGCAACTTGGATCCCTAAGCTCCCGTCTGTAGCCCCCTCCCCCTCAACTCCTGAAAAAGTCTGCTGGGGAGGATGAACACACATCGCCCAGCAGACTGCCGCCCGCCCTCGCGATTGCCCACCCTCCAACTCCTGCCTCCAGCACCCTGAACGAGGTCTTCGCCTGTTTTTATGTGTGTACCAATAAAGCCTTCATCTGTCCGGGTTCGTTTATGTTGATTGCCGGTTCATCTGCAGTTGCTCTGGATGCCGTTTTCCATTTTTGTTAATGGTGGGCTGGTCTGATTTTAACGCTGCTGCTGCTGATCAAATTGGAGATGAACATGCAGTTTCAGATCCTGCCACAGAGGGCGTCTGTGAGCAACCAAATCATGGTGGCTGGTCCTCTTCGCAGACCCTCATTTTGGAGCTGGTTTGTGTAGCACAGGGGTGGATTAAGGTGGTGGAAGCACAGAAGGTACGTACCCTGCCCACACACCCCTATTCATGGGGGCCACCTGCAGTACCATAGCCACCGTGCTGCTCACTAATCCCCGCTGTCCCGCAATGCGAGTGGGCCCGTCCGGCACCTACAACTTTTCCAACTGGCTGCAGGTCTGGCAGCAAGCAGAGGCAGTGCTACAAGGCTCCATTTTCCCCCTTTCAGGTGTACTTGGTTGAAGCCAGCAAGAGACGGCCCAATTTTCGCCTGCATGACACAAGGTCGTTGCTACACCAGAGAACAGCCAAATGCCCCAAGGTAAAATTCCTTCATTGTTCCCAACTCCAGTCCTCATGAACCACGAACACGTGTGCTCAAGCAGGAATATACTTTGGCGGTTCATGAGGACTGGAGTTTGAAACCACTGCTCTAGAAGGACCAAAGTAATGTCCAACCCAAAGTTCAATGCTCTGATGCAGCAGAATCCCCATTTCCATGTCTGTAGTTAGTGGAACAATGTAACTTGGTCGGGTGAAGAGGGAGTTAGGCATGTTGGGGGTGGGGGGACGGGGGAGAGAAATGTGCACAGTTTTCCTGAACACTTTTTTTTTTATTTGCCAAAAATCTAACTTTATAAAACTTGACAAGTGGTTTGCCAACGAAAACTCTCCACAGACTGAAATATGTGGTTTGCTGGAGTGGGGAGGACTTTTACAGTTTCACATATACATTGTCTGTTCCGCCTGTTATACTTGGACTAAGGATCATTATTGGATATTACTCACGTATACTCCCTGGAACTTTAGAAGCACCCTTTCAGTACCTAGGTCCTACTTCATATCCCAGTTTTACAGCTGTAAGTTTTTAATAAATAAGCCCCTATTAGAGATGTGTCACCTTCCCCAAATTCTCTCATTCTATGATCTACTCAAACTTTTCAAACAATTTTGGAAATTTGAAAATGATTGCTGGTACTTTTTAACCTAAAAAGTTTGGGCGAATTTAGCAAAAGTTGAAAAGAAGAGAGAAAGTCCTATTTAAAAGTGAACTTGTGTCTTATATGTCCCTCTCTCTCCTCCTCCCACCTCCTCCTCTCTGGCCACCTGCTCATCTCTCTCTCTCCTCGTCTCTCTCCACCTCCTCCTTTCTCTCGCTTATTCTCATCTCCTCCTCCATTCTGTCCACCTGCTCCTCCTACTCTTATCCCACCTCCTCTCTCCTCTCTCTTCCCTCCTCCTCTCTCTCCCCCCTCCTCCTCCCCACTCCAGCAAAACACATAGTCCTCTGATGTTTTTTTTGCCGTGCAAGGCACTTTATCAAAGAGTAACTACTCTTACTCTCAAAGAGCTAACTCTTTGATAAAGTGCCTTGCACGGCACGAAACGCGTCAGAGGACTTACCTGTATTGTCTTATTTTTGGCATTATGCCTGTTAAATAACTTCATTGAGACCCGTTTCCAGTTCAGCCTTTTTTGCAGTGCTCTAACCTTCTCTGCTTTTACTGAATACGGTAAAACTGGGATAATAATGATGGGAAAAAAACACAAGGTTGATCTAAGAGAAACACATTTACAAAGTGGGGCTATTCTGTAAGACAACTTCCGGCGATGGAAGGCAACATATCAACCATTAAAGTTGAGGTGTTTTGCAGAATAGTATGGCTTAGTAAATATGGGCCCAAGCGCTTCTGTATTCGTTTTGTGGATCAACAGCCCACATTGTCTGCAACAGATCTAGTATTTGTCACTTAAAATCAATAGCGTAATTTACAGCTCTATTTTAAACATTATTATCGCACATTCTGAAAACAATTTATTAAGTCATGCTATGCCATAAGACAGCGGTGTGAAAACTGGGGGGGGCGTGAGATTTTTTTTGGGGGGGCGCGGGCGGTTGAAGAGGTCACATGCTCTCCTCCCAGGCATTTCAATGAAATCCTGGGGGACCGCGCAAGGCCTCTGCAACCTCTAAACGGGATTCTGCCGGCTTCAGCACCCGTGACCATGGCAACGCGGCGTCAAATGATGCCGCGTGTCATGTGACATCACGGTTGTTATGGTAACGTAACATCAATGACACTGCGGGTCACGTGACGTCACACGACCCTGCAGCATCAGTTTATGCTGCACGAGGTAAGTAGGGGAGCGGCCAACGGAGAAGGTAAGATACCTTCCAGAACCGGAGAAAAGGCTGCTCAAAGCTCTAAACGGAGAGCAAAAAAATATAAATAATAAAGTCAATAACACTTTGGACAACTGTGGTTGGAAGTGAGGGAGAATTCAAATGAGGGATTCAACATAAATTGCTGGGAGAAGTAACCAGAGGCAAAGATATTGTGACGACTCAGGAGATTCCTTCCTCTCCTGGTCCCTCTCTCCCATCTCCTGTTACCCTTTCTACTCCTTCCCACTCCTCTCCTTCACCTTCTACCTCTCTCCCCTTGCCGCAGCGCATTCACCGCAGGTCTCGCATACCCACGCGCTCCCTGAGCCCCTGCTTTGATCCTCCCCGCTCCCTCTCCCCTGCGGTACCTCCTTTACCTTCCCCTGTGGTGTCATCCGCCCCGTTGCCTCCTCCTTGCGTGGTGCCCGCGGCGTGGCATTCCGCACGCCTGGTGACGCGTCCGGTGCGTGTGCTCCCTCAGCCCACGGAGGGCGCGCGCACACGCTCCGCCAATACTCCCCCTGGCTTACATGCTTCCTCCTCCCTGCCGCTGCATGCCATCTCGCGGTCATGTGTCGCACGCGCGCCCCCCTTCTCTGGGCTCCGTCCTCCTCTTGCAGTCTTCCCCTGCTCCATGCGGTCCCTCTCTGTGTTGCAACCTGTGCGCGCGCATCCCCAGCTTACAGGGGGCACGTGCACAGGCTCTTCTTATCCTGTTCCCCATGTCTCCACCTCCCAAGCCTTACAGGCCATTCCCCTGACTGCCCCTTCTGTCTCCTCTTCTCTCCCTGTCCTATCCCTGTCGTCTCCCACTTCTCTCTCTACTCCTCCCCTCTCTCCTATTGGTATGCCCTCCTTTATAACCCCTGTCTGTCCACTACTTCTCCGCTCTGCATAGTTCCTGTTTCCCTGTGTGTACCTGACCTATGCTGTGCTCCCTCTGTGTTCCTGTGATTTCCTGCTCCTGTGTTACCTTGGATTTCCCTGGCTTTGACCCCTGCTTGCCCTGGACTACTCTGCTCTCTGGTATCCCTTTGAACCCTGCTACGCATACGACTCCGCTTACCTCTGGCTTCCTAGGACCTGGCTTATACTCTGACGATTCTAACCTCTGGACTCCTGAACATTGGCACACGGACACGACTATTCTTACGGACATCCCCAAGCGTTGCAAGTATATACTAACAACTCTTCCAACAGGCCCAGCAACGCCATACCACACTCCAGGCTTGCTCCCACTGCTGTGGGTGTGTGGTATCATACCGTTCCCACATAAGTACTGGGTGGGGTCTAGCCAGGTCTGCGGGCATACAGGCGTGACAGATATGCAGTGTAGGAGTTCCAATGGAAAACGCTACCTGGGATAAGCACGTAACAGAGGAGAGATATATTACCTCTGTTGATCCCGTAGTGTTGCACTCCGTTTGCACTGCGTGTCTGTCCGGTCTTTGGCGTGGGTATCGTAGGCTCCAATTCTGCTGCCAATTCCTTCTCTTCAACCCCGTGGAGCTCCCGAGTTCCGGTGGTGTGTGTAATCACTTCCGGTCCGTCCGGGAACGCTCCACTCACTCTGTAGTTGCTCTGGTGTGGAGAAGAATCCCATATGTCGTGCCCTCACAGCCTCAGTGTGTCTCTCCAATCGGCAGGCAGTAAGCAAGGGAATAACGATTGGTATGAAACTGCGACGTCCAAAAATAAAGCACCCTCAGCTCACCAGGAAATGGAACAAATAAAAACGTTTATTTAACTACATAAAAACAAAAAAATTACAAACAAAATATACCTTCCAGCGCTGAAAGACACCTTATGGCCCATTCAAGTCATTGCATACTGTAGCTCTGCTCAGTAAATAAGGGGCCAATATGCATAAATATCAACATATTATGGCAAAAAAGTTAGGTAACCATTACACCCCCACCATAAACACTCAGGTTTGCAGAGTTAT
>NC_134490.1:67024511-67079511 GCF_040206685.1 Ascaphus truei | reverse complement strand
GAAGGCTGGACAGCAGGAGGTTACAGTAATCGAGACGGGAGAGAATGAGGGCCTGAGTCAGATTTTTTAGCAGTTGAGCAACAGAGGAAAGGGCGTATCTTTGTAATATTGTGGAGGAAAAAACGTCAGGTTTTAGCTACCTTTTGAATGTGAGCGGAGAATATGAGAGAGGAGTCGAGTGAGACCCCTAGGCAGCGTGCTTGTGCTACTGGATGCACAGTATAATAGTGCTTCCAACAGTAATGTGGAAGGAGGTAGTAGGGCTAGGTTTGGGAGGAAATATGAGGAGCTCTGTATTTTACATGTTAACTTTAAGTCGGAGGATGGCCATCCAGGATGATATCGCAGAGAGACATTCAGAAACTTTGGTCTGTACAGCACGTGTAAGATCAGAGGTTGAAAAGTAGATTTGTGTGTCATCAGCAGAGGTGATATTTGAACCCAAGAGATGTGATTAGGTCACCTAGAGCAGGGGAGCGCAATCTTTCCCTGCTGCACCCCCTTGCGTGCTTCCCTCTCTGCTCATGCCCCCCATCCCTTACCTTGTCCCTGGCTGTCAGCATCAAATGACTCCGAGGGGTCACGTGGCAAAGTGACGCCGCGTTGCCATGGCAATATGTCGCCGAAGACAAGGTAAGTAAAGTTGCAGAGGCCTCACGCGATTCATTTAAATGCCTTGGGGGACGAGCGCGGGGCCTCTGCAACTGCCGCTCCCCCCTGAAAAATCTTGCGCCCCCCAGTTTGAGCTCCCCTGACCTAGAGAGCATGTGTAAAGATAAAAGAGAGGAGGTCCCAGCCCTGGGGTACTCCCACAGAGAGATCGATAGAGGAGGAGGTGTTAGCAATAGAGACACTGAAAGTACGATGAGAGAGGTAAGAGAAGATCCAGGATAGAGCTTTGTTACGAATACCAAGAGTATGGAGAATGTGAAGAAGAGGGTTGTCCACAATATCAAATGCTGCAGAGAGGTCAAGTATTATGAGCATAGTGGTAATGACCTCTGTCTTTGGCAGCATGGAGGTCATTAGTTATTTTAGCGAGGGCTGTTTCAGTGGAGTGAGCAGTGCAGAAGCCAGATTGTAGAGGGTCTAGGAGAGAATAGATGGTGAGAAAATGGAGCAAGTGAGAGAATACAAGACATTCAATCCTACGCGTTTCATGGAGTACCTCACGCCACTTCATCAGTGAATAATCCTTTCATTTCTCTGACACTGCTCAGCAAAGGAAACCTTTTAGCTGGCTGATTCCACCTGTTAGAGTCTGACGTCATCTAGGCGCATTCGCGCTCCCGAGGTTCGCTACACTGTAGCTGCATGTGTGGACACTTAAGCAACTAAGACTGCAGCTTGTTATATTTGTTGCCAGAACCTCTGAGTTCCTCTCACCGATCGGACGCCAAATGCCTACCGACCCGTTTGGACACCACGGAGGATAGCAAAGTGTTACTGATACATGCTTGACTTTTTTATATTTTTTGTATGAGTAATACTTACCCCCTTTATATGAACTGCCAATTACATATTTTTACATACTATACTATGAGTGATTGTGCGCTCTCTTTTTCTATGTATGTATGTATCTATATTTTTATTTTTTATTATTATTGAAAGCAAAGGGATTTTTTGGGGATAAATCAAGTGCAATTCTTTTGCTCTGGTTTTGCCCCAGGTTTGTAGCTGGACTTTAATAAATAACTCCCTAGAAGTTTATCATCAAATGTCTACAAATATCCGTTTTGCTGGCTGTCTCTCAGAAGAAGTGTTTAAACAGAGACAGAAAGTTAATCACCAAATATCCACAGGCGTGCAAATATTGAGCCAATTCCTATGATCAGGAGGGCTCTGTCCAACATATTTGATAGAGATGACTATGACTTCGGTATTTGGATTTTAACGTTTACAGAAAACAAATATACTTAGGAAAGTGCCTTCTTTTATTTTTTTATGTTGACCCTCCTTGTTAACAAAGGTTAGAAATCATGAAAAACACATTAGAAAAATGATTACATTTCTATTTGCTACAACTAAACATCATCACAAGAACGTACGAGAGCTCATGTTACAAAAATGTTTTAGCAGCGTCTTCACAATAGTGAGTTGAAATAAATGTTAAGTTTAAGAAACAAATAATTTACCTTCCCGCGGTGATGTTTATAGAATTTTCTGCTATTTACAGAGATATAAGCTCAAGATAATTAGTTTTTAGTTGGCATGTGATTACATGATCTTACATTATTAAACTTGTTAAAATGATACATGGCTTAGTGATTCCATTAAACTGAAACTCTAATACATGCTGCTTGTGTTCACAAAAACCAGCTGCGGGAAGCTCCCTGAACTTACAGCTTGCATTGCAATAATGTAGGTATCTTCAGCCTTGATATTACATTATAAATAACATTACAAACTATAAAGTGACCACTATACCCCAGATCTCTGTATGTACTGACGCTATTCATAATTAGCGATATGCGAATGTGTCAAAGGTCGGCCCGCGACCTTACAGACATCTTTTCTATTTCCTCACAAACCCGCGAACGTTCATTCAAACCTTTTGTTATTCAAAAAATACGCCAATGCCTTCAATTGCACCTAATTCTCTATTTTGCGGTTTTTCGCTTCAAGGTTTGTTTGTTTTGAAGATAGCTTTAATTTCCACATCATCTAATTATTATAATTTTTTTAAATATAAAGGGCAACTTCTTTTTTCGAACTCAGACTCATTCTCGGAAAGTTGAACGTCGCGATGAAACTCCATTTTTGCAGCGGATTCGAACGTTGGAGAAAAGTTTGCCCATCTCTTCTGATCATGCAACGATGAGGATGACCCTTAATTAGAAACTGACACATCGTGTCAATGATACTTGAATATCTTGTGGACATTTTGGGAGACATAAAAGGATTGCTAACAAGTTTTAAAGTGGCAATCCAAGCGTGCGTGTTTTTTTTTTTTTTTTTTAAACATAGGATTGAAGCAGGGGGCCTCCCAAACTGAACACCGTTAATTTCAGTTCCAGGGACTCCCTGCTTCCGGTGATATGTACCTCCGTAGTGGCTGCCGGTAGCCACTCCGCTCGGCCAGCAGGGTTCAAGTATTGGCCACTTTTCAAAGCTCCCACGCCCTGCCGGCCAATAGGAAGCTGTGACATCATTAGGTTTGGCTTCCTATTGGCCCAAGTGACGCAGGAATGTTAGACTTTGTCGAGATACTGGCACCCCAGATCTGTATCTCGAGAAGCAGGTGGTCCCCAGAGCTAAAATCAATGCGGTTCAGCTCCCCCTGATTCAAACCAATGTTAAAAACTAATAAATAAAAAAAAATGCCATGAATTGCTCCTTTAAAAACCAAGTGATTGCTGCGTAACATTGGAGAATAAATAGAATCAGAGACCAAGATTTCTTAAAATAAAGATGATCAAATGTTAGTTGATTAGAGTTCAAACGAATAAGCTGTATATTAAATGCAAAACAGCTAAATGAATGTTGTAGTTCAGAGCCTCTGATCGTCCTCAGTTTCATTTGGAAAACAAGGAAAAGAGAAGGGAATGGGACCTGCAGGAGATCCGGAGAAGCAGCTGGTTAGTGATAGCCGATCTGGCCATTCTGCCTCTTCCTCCAGGCACTGATATGCTCTCTCAAGCAAGGATTCGAAATCCAATGCCAACTGTTCCTGGAATACAAGGCAGAGTCAACATGAAGTCACTGCATAAACATATAGATTTATGTGACTCGTTGTAAAACTTCCTATCCAAGATTCCATCGTGTCAATATTTTAGGATCAAAGGTTTTCAAGACTATGTGGCTGGTTGGGTCAGGACACTTAGTCAATACTCAATATTCTGGTCTTAGGCACACACAAAAACATATCTGTGCAGAATCCCTCTTCAGATGATTTACTTTGCTACTCTGCTGCCCTATAGATCAGAGGGGCTCAACTCCAGTCCTCAAGACCCCCCAACAGGTCTAGTTTTAAACGATATCCCAGCTTCTTCGACTGAGCCACTGATTTGAGCCACCTGTGCTGAAGCTGAGATATCTTTAAAACCCGACCTGTTGGGGGGGTCTTGAGGACTGGAGTTGAGCACCCCTGCCATATATCATGTTAAAAAATAGTATCTGGGACAAGAGTAGATAGCTCTAACTGAACGTGAACATGCAGTATTGTATTATGTCATTTAGGACCCATATTTACTAAATGGTGCTATACCATAAGATATCTTCCAGTGCTGAAAGAAGCCTTATGGCCCATTTAAGTGGATGGCATAGCACAACTTAGATGATGTCAGGGATAGAAACTTTCACTCATCTTTCGGATTTGTTTCTAAATAAAATAGTTTTATTGTTTTGCCGAAACTATAGATTTTGGTTTTAAATTTGTAAATAATTGTGGAAAAAATGCACCTCCTCTCCTCTTCCCCCCACACTTTGGATTTGGAACCTGTGAATTAGCCCAACCTTAGTAAATATCGTACTAAGTGCTTCTATTAATATCCAACTACATCATCTTTCCTGGAAACATAACATTAGGAGGAACCAAAACAGAAAAACTCGGCAAACTGGTTTTGTGTGATTTCAATCCTAGCTACATTGTAACCTATAGCAAGGGACAGCATGGGAGTACTTACACACAACAGATGTTTTCATATTGTTATTAGGCAGGACCAGGAAGGATTTCGATTTTAATGTTGCGCTATATATATATAATATATGTGTGTATGTAGTATAAACAAGGGACAGTTGAGTGCCTTCTCTATTCTATTTTCGTATGTATACGCTAAAAATATTTAATCAGTGCACCCAGGCAAGAGATTGATCTCTCTCTCTTTCTCATTAAATATTTTTAGCGTATACATGCGAAAATAGAATAGAGAAGGAAATCATCGATCTTAAAAAGTAAGAAAAGAAGTGTAGTCCCCAAAAATCGACATTTTGCTTCTATGGTCTTGAAAAGGTCCTTGATAATACCGAAATGTCGATTTATTTATTTTTTGGACTAAACTTTTTTCCTTACTTTTGAAGAACTGTGAGTCCCTTGTATATACTACATACACATATATATATATATAGCGCAACATTAAAATCAAAATCATTCCGATTTCGGAGAGCGGGAGAGAGAGAGAGGGGGAGAGAGAGAGGGAGGGGGAGGGAGAGGGGGAGGGAGAGGGGGAGAGAGGGAGGGGGAGGGAGAGGGGGAGAGAGGGAGGGGAGAGGGAGAGGGGGAGGGAGAGGGGGAGAGAGGGAGGGGGGAGGGAGAGGGGGAGAGAGGGAGGGGGGAGGGAGAGGGGGAGAGAGGGAGGGGGAGAGGGAGAGGGAGGGGGAGAGGGAGAGAGACACGCCAGGTCTTGTATCGAAAAAGGTCTTTGTTATATATATATATATATATATATATATATATATATATATATATATATATATATACACACACACGGTACATGTTACTTGGCTGGAACTAAACTGGAAGGGATCAATAGGGGTGCTACAGCAATGCCCTTTAATTAATTAATGCAGGAAGTATAAGAATACCGGTCTCTGCAACATGACCAGAAATCCACAGTGTAATAACTGCGCGTACCTGCTGCTCATTGCACAAGAGAAGCTCTAAAGTGTGTTTCACACTTTTCTTAAGGACGCAGGGGTCTTCAATGTTGTCAAGGCTGCTGGGATCAAAGCAAATTCCCTGTGAAAGAAAATCAAATAACTTAACAATCACATCTCATAAATGATTTGAATTAGTATATCGGTATTTCTATCACTTAATAAAAGAACATACCCCCATCCCTGTTGGACTTTAATAAAAATGTCACATCCATAGAGTGTGGTCGAGTCCAAGTCTCCATTTTCCATAGACTGGAAGGGCCCTTGTGAATGAGAATGCACTGTGACAGAAAACACGGAGCTGGCTCAGACTCCCAGGAGGAGTTATAATGTCATGTTTACTAAATGGTGCTATCCCATAGCTAGTCCAGTCATTTTATATTCCCAGATTGGGGGAAAAAATTTAGCGGATGCTATCCCCAGACCTATTGGGGGAAAAAATGCCTAGTAATAACTTCTAAACTACGGTATATGTATATCTCCATTGTTTAAGCAATTTTGGATGTTTTGAAATAATGGATGAGGCGGAGGGATGAAATGTAGCATACTGAAAACGTTACCTGTTCTGTGTACAATATGCTATCTTCAATATCTCTGGGAAACAAGCTATTTTGTTTGCAGTATTTGAGAAAGTTTAACACCTCCCATAAAAGTTTCTGCTTGTTGAAGTTGTAACCTTTTGGAGGTCTTCCCACAGCTGAGGGTAGAGGGTGAAAGAAAGTCATAGTTTGACCTTTCTATCTTGTTCATTTATTTAATATATGAACATACAATTATTTTGATGACTGCTATACCAACCAACGGAATCTATGTATTAAATGACGAATTCTGGTACCGAGACTTTATTTTGTCGCAACCCATGCTAAAATATACCTTTGACAGTGGATATGATCGTAGTGTTGCCTTTGAGCGCAAAACATTGTTCCTGCGTTTCTCTGGAGGCTCACGATAGTGAATAGTGTTTGCTTCACGTGTGTGTCGCTGCTTCTCTTGCTTTTTATTGCTTTTACTTATGAGTTCCAGAGGTGCGCAAACTTTTCCCTGCACCCCTCTTCATGCTCTCCCCTCCTGCTCGCCCCCTCCCCTCCTGCTCGCCCCTCCCCCCCTTACCTTGTCTCCAGTGTTAAATGATGCCATGGGAGGGGCATGTGACGGCAACGTGACGTCACATGAGCCTAGCGACACTCCGGCGGAGACAAGGTAAGAGAACTTAGAGGCCTTGTGCGGTTCCCCGGTATTTAATTTAAATGCTTTGGGGAAGAGTGCGGGGCCCCTGTAAGCGCTGTGCCACCCCCCCAGAAAATCTCACGCCCCCAGTCTGCACACCCCTAAGTTATTCCAGTCATTTGAAAAATCAACATACTTATAATATATAAGCAGATTCCAATGAATATACTCATCTCAGAAGCACCAACATCAGATAATACCTGCCCATTAATGTCATCTGGCGAAATCACCACAACGACACTATTAGTTTGAAAATAAATTATTATACCTAGCACATGTCTGTCTTCCATCAAGAAGTGAATGGAGCCATTTCTATCATATATAACAGCATATGGGACCAGAAGCCGGGGATGACGTGGGAGGAACAAGAAGTTTTGCAGTGACTTCATCCAACTGGAGATGACTGGAACCTAGGAAGGGGAAAAAAATGAATACTCATGCTAAAAATAACTTTGATAAGTTATCTCACCTAGAAACAGAGGTTAACGTGTTAACTCTTTGTAAAAGAGAAAGGAATACGCGTTTTATACAATCTCAAAACATAGCTTTGGAAAGGCATACAAGGAGTTGAGCATCTCACTGTATTATAAATCACATTTTCATATGTTAGACTCACTTTTTAAACATTCAAACATAATAGCTGACAGGTTCTGCAGACTACGTCACACTCACGTCCTTCCTTGGAGAAGCACATTCCTTATTGTTGCAAGCACCTGCTCATCCAATATGTGGACTTTCATAGAGCAACACTTCCCCAGTGACCTAGCACGTAATATCTCTTTCATAATAATAATAGCATGTTCTTGTATAGCGCTGCTAGTTTTACGTAGCGCTTTACAGAGACATTTTGCAGGCACAGATCCCTGCCCCGTCGAGCTTACAATCTATGTATTATGTCCTGTCCCTGGTCTCTACGTGACACACCTATAAATACGTATAAATATATGTGCAAATGTCTTCAAGAAATGTTTCACCGCTTCTGTTTTTTTCTTATATTTCCTGTTTTCACGCAACTCTTCCAAAAGGTCACATTGTTAGACCAAGAGCTGCAGGGCGACAGCGCTATTCTGTGACGTCACCCTGCGCTGCCGCCGAGCAGCATCTTGATTATACCAGGGAGACAGAGCAGAGGAGGCTTGGAGGGGTGGCAGAGGCGTGGCCATGAGCGGTTCACCCTCATTGGCTGAACAGCTCACGTGACACGGCCGTCGCCAGAAAATAACAAAATTGGATGTCTCTTCCCCAGCCGCCCGCTTTGCAGTATGGCGCACCTCAACTGTCGCCATAGTTATGAGCATTTTAATTGGATTTATGCTACTTGTTTTGGCGCTGCGCAATGCCGCTGCACGCAACGCCACACACGTTTTTAGGTATAATCACGGCCTTATGCTTAAAAGTACGATAGCGCCTACTGCGCCCCATTGACTTCAGTCGGGCTTTCCGTGCAGTGGCGCTGGATCGGCGCCCTCGCACGTTATAGAATAAGGTTCATTAACTTTTACTACTTGGCTAATTGTTTTGGTCAAGATTGCCGTCTTTGCCACACAAAAAAAATGAACTTCAACGGGAAAAAAAACTCTGCACATTTCTACTTGTGAACTTCCGCCGGAGTCATGTTGCATTTGCATTGCACTGGGGTTTTCAGCTGCTGAATTTGAAAATTCAACTATCACTTACTTACTGCATATACATCTTCCCTTTAGAGCAGGGGTGGGTAACTCCAGTCCTCAAGCGCCACCAACAGGTCAGCTTTTCAGGATATCCCTGCTTCAGCACAGGTGGCTGAAGCAGGGACTGATTGAGTCCCCGGTGCTGAAGCAGGGATATCCTGAAAACCTGACCTGCTGGTGGCTCTTGAAGACTGGAGTTTTCCCACCCGTGCTTTAGAAGTAAAGAGAGGTGAAAGAAATAAAATTAAAAAAAAGGGGTAGGAAGGGAAAAGATAAAAAGTAAATATAGTCAGAAATAAAAACATATGCCAAAATGGAGGAAATAACACTGGACTTGTTTACAGCTTTGCGTTTTTATAAGTGTGGAAAAGTCCCAGGCTGATTAAAACTATAAGCCATACTTTACATCCAGTAATCCATATGAACCACTCTAATGTCTGTTTTTAATCAGCATTAAAAAAAGGACGACCGAAAACTCCAGTTAATCCGAGAATTTCCCATTTTAATTACAAATGCTTCCTCCGCCTCACCGTGCCACACTCCCGTCGGGCCTGAGAGTATCTAGAAGTGATGGGCTCTATTAGCTTGGAATCTGTCAGCAGGTTTGCATGTTAATAGCAGCGCTTAATATTCATGAGTAAATATTTTAAAGAAATAATCACGGCAAACAGCCAAATGGCTGCTGAAGCTGAGCAAGGGAGAACAGAACTTCCTCTTTGAGCTATGGAGCTAGGGATGAGAAGAGAAAATGAATATGAATTTATCATGATTAGGGAAATGCAGTAGGGACATGTAGTTATGGTGGAGGAGGGTAAAAAAGATGAATTTGAGTAATAATTTTAAATAAAGGAAGCCAAATGGAGTTTTTTTTTTTCTCCTCTTCTTATTCCATTTGCTGAATTTTCTCCTTCTTACAATTTATGGTGCCAATTATGAGGTTAACTTTAAGCTGGAACTTTTACAGAAGTTTGAGCTCTGCACAAACTAATGTTCACCAGTCTCATCATATCCATTCACTCAAGCACACCAGAGAACAGTGACCACGTCTCTAAGTCTCTAAGACAAACAGGTTTATTTGCAGGTTAATCAAAGTTTGGATCTCACTTAATGACATGAATGTAGGTAAAACTCGGCAATATCTGCCTTATTGGTGACAATTGGGTCAAAGTTGCTCGCTAAGTAAGACGGTCACGTTTGCTAGTTTTTGGTGAAGTTAAATATATTGTATAGCACAGGTCGAGATGTAGCTGGGAATGACCAGTCTATTAAGACTTTATCCTCCATCAGAGAGGTAAAGAGAACATTCACAGATAATGTTAGGATCTCTGAAAAGGGCCATACCGTGGCTACAGGCTTCAAAATACTGTGGCCAAAGTATTTAGCTAAATGACTCTTACTTATGAGAAGAAAAACAAATTTGAAGTATTTAACTATATAATGTGTCATCTTGGATGTAGCATTGTTCTTTTTGTCTTCTGTTGTATACATTGGGTCACAAACCCAGTAGCACTCCTTTTGGCACAAATATATAAGGGGAGGGGGGTTTTGGTTCTGAGCTTGCAGGGGCTGTGCGTGAAATTAAATATCTAAATCTATTTTTTTCCGCCTGGCGCTTATGTTCAAAATTGGTTACGTAAGTTCTGCAAAGATTTCATCCATCTCTAGTAGTAGCATTTCCTGAAAGACGTTTTACACCTTATACGAGAGAGTTAACTACCAAAGGATCTGAACCAGAAGAAAGCAGTTAAAAACAAAACAAAAGGCAAACACATCAGGGGCAAAAAAAAAGAAAAGAAAGAAGTGATGAAGACAGAAAAAAAGATTTCAGAGTAATAAAGCTCAGGAGGGAAGGCAGTTCCTTGGTGAGAGGCTGATCATTGAAATCCTAAAATCAGCAAGGGAAGCTGAGCTAGGCCAAGCATGGACAATGTGCTTCCCAGAGCCACTGGGGGACATTTGGAGTTTAGAACTGAGGAATTTTACATTGAAAGAAACGAGCGGAGATTATCACTGTATTTTATTTTGCAATCAGATAATTTATCGCTGCTATATTTTTTGTTTAACATTTCAATTGCTTTCCAGGTCATTGTGTTTATTGGATAAATATTGTGCTATTTTGCCCCAGAATAGCACCAGTTTTGCAGAATTATTTGTTAAATGCCCACAAAGGTTCCTTTTGTGTGTCACTAACATGACATCACAGGAAGTCATTTTGAATAAAAGGCTGACATATCCCTTTATGGTTACACAACTGTGTCTCAGACACCCAAAAAAATATAGATTGTAAGCTCTACGGCGCAGGGACTGTGTCTGCAAAATGTCTCTGTAAAGCGCTACGTAAAACTAGCAGCGCAATACAAGAACAATTATTCTTCTTATTATTATTATACAACTGCTGACTAATATTAAAGAAAAACAAAACCCTAGGAAGATTGTCTAATGCTTTTTGAAGAATAATGCCCCTTTGTGGGCCAGATAGTCATCTCTAACTCGTGTCACGTGACTTGTTAAGTAGTTAAATGAATGCAATAAGACATAATAATGAATGTATCCTGTTTCTCTTTTTGAAGCACCCTTTGTACACTGAAAACAGATTTCTACACGTCCCGGAGAAAAGCAGGTTCAATCCATGCTGTGATACTTTTTAATACACCAACACGTTAGGTCTACCAAGGTGAACATTTATAATACAATACATTGCAAGAAATATATTGTAAGATAACGAAGGTTTGTGTACTAATTGATTTACAAATAACTCCTTCATTAACAAATGTATAGAGTGTCAGAATATGAAACCAGATGAAGAACAAATGATAAAAACCCACTGCATGTGCTACAGAGATAAAAGAAGCAATCCGTGCCCTTTTATTTATTTATTTTTTTGCTATGGGTTTGAAGCAGGGGATTTTTGGAGCTGAACCTCATTCATTTCCGCTCCAGGGACCCCCTGCTTCCCACACCTCCAAAGGGGGTGCCGGTCAGCAAAGTTTAAAGCTCCCGCGTCACACGGGCCAATAGGAAATCGATCCTGATGACGTGACGGCTTCCTATTGGCCCGCAGGGTGCGGGGGCTTTGAAAGTCCACCATTACACGAACCCTGCAAGCGGAGCAGAGCGACTACCTGGACCCTTCCTAAGGAGGTAAGTATCTCTGAAATCAAGGGGTCCCAGGAGATTAAATGAACCGGGTTCAGCTTCAATCCAATGTTAAAAACAAAATTATTCGGGGGGGAAAAATGCATGCTGGGATTGCCTCTTTAACGTAGGACATTCATTTACCTTTTTCATCAACATCGTTTCTTGGGTTACTCTGTCTTTTGTGTAGTACCAGTCCTCATTCAGCTGCTCAGTAATGTAAAAATGGATCCCCAAGTGATAATAGAGGAAAAGGTTTGAACTGGGAATAGCCATCCCCAGCTTTTTTCCATTTCTCTGTAAAACAATAGAGAACATAAGGATGTTTATTATATGTTATCATGAGGTTCTTTTAGGCTGTGTGTGTAGGTCCACCTGTGTGTATGGGCATCAGTAGAGAGGCGCAAACTTTTCACACGCGCTCTTCACTTTTTTCGGTACTGCACAAAAGTTGGCTTTGATATAAAAGTTTGCAACGAGTTTGCTTAACGCGTCACTGTAAGAGTTCGATCAAGGTTTAAAACAAAGTATCTATTTTTTCACAATTAATGGGGCTGCTGTTTCACCGCTTTAAAAAAAAAAAAGAAGCAAAATAGAGAATTTTTAACATTTTTGACATTTAGTTTTTCAAACTTTTTGGAAAGTTCAATTGAAACAGCGGGGTAAGTCAATCTCGACAGATGCAAACATCTCTGGGCGTCACAGACAGACAAATACACACATGCACCAGACACCCACACACGGACACACATTCATGCAATTCCATGAGGGTATGGACCGTCACTATTTCTCTGTAAGGGGTTATCTGATTAGATCTGATTCTCCGATGAATTAGAGTAGAAGAAAGTTTGCTTGTTTTCTTTGTGTGAAGGTTAAAGAAACCATGTGTGTTTGTGGTTGGTACCAGCTACACAACTAACTAATTACACCACTAAATGTAATTAAAAATGTGAAAATAAGCTAATTATTTGCATCCATAAACACACTAGAAAGAAGGTTAGTATAAACAAAGCGGTAATGTTCATATGATTTAAGCAGTGTACCACGTTTGTATGGCCTTACAAACACCGCCTACTTGAAAATTACTATGCGTTGCAGGCAGGGCCGGCACAAGCATTTCATGCGCCCTAGGCAAAACGTAACATTTGCCCCCCCCCCCCCCCCCTCACTTACCAGGCTTGGCGGCGGCACAGTGGGAGCGGGGCGGCACAGTTGGAGCAGAGCGGCACACGAGTCAGGGAGCGGAACGGCAGTAAAATATGATGTCAGCGGAGGGAAGACGTTGAGCGGGTGGAGGTGGCTTGGCTGTGGCAGGCGAAGACATCCTATCGGAGTAGCAGCAGAAGCACAGTCTCCTGTGCTCCTGCTCCGATCGGGTGTCTTCACCTGCCACAGCCAAGCCACCGCGGTCTCAACGTCTTCCCTCCACTGGCATCGTCTTCAACTGCTGCTCCGCTCTCTGACTTCTGCGTCAGTCCGCTCCCGCTGTGCCCCTAGGAACTTTGCGCCCTAGGCGACTGCCTAGGTTCGCCTAATGTACGGGCCGGCCCTGGTTGCAGGCCGCTCTGGTAACAAACGTGTAAAATTGGTTTTGTCTAGTGAAGGAAAAAACGCTGATACTAAATGTTAGGGTTGTATGGGACATGGAAGAGAGAGTGGAGCGGTGCACTATCATCCACAAGATCAAGAGGTGAACTCCAGTAAGAAAACTAATTTATTGATGGTATGGATAAAAGAACAAAGCTAAGTAAACAACACCTACATGTTTCACGCATCCGCATTTTATCCAACTTGTAAGGGATATGGCCGACCCAATACTATAAGTTTCCAGTTTTTAAATTAAATGGTTTTGTTTTATATGTATTTGTCTCGCCTCAAAGATTATTTTTTTTTTGCCCATTAATTGTATATTATTAGGAGTGACGTGCTGCATTACACACCGGTATAGTTCCGTCATAATATTATATTATTTATTATTATATGATCTAATAAAATAAAGTATCGGGGCTTGTTTGGCATCACAATTCCTCTGTGTGGTTGCCGTTTGTTGCTAAACCTGTTGGAGGTTGTGGCTTGCAGGACGACACTGGCCCCCTGCAATGGGAACAGCCAGTGTATGCACCAAGAGTGGCCAACTCCAGTCCTCAAGACCTACCTGCAGGTCTTCAGAATATCCCTGCTTCCCACCTGTGCTGAAGCAGGGATATTCTGAAACCCTGACCTGTTGGTAGTCCTTGAGGACTAGAGTTGGTCACCCCTGGTGTAAAGTAACCTAATTAAATATAAACCTACAGTAGATCTTAATGTTACTCTAGAAAAGTCAATGATGTGAGCGTTGATTTATTGGTTACTTTAATATATAATGTACTTAATTATATCGATTCAAAATGCATTAGTAGCTTATGCAAAAATGTGTCTGATACCAGGAAATACTTCAGAGCAAAAGTTCATTTTCAAAATATAAAATAGTGACAGCTGCTCGACTTACCAATGTAATTAAGGCGATGTTTCCATCTATGTCGTTTTCCCGTTCCCTTAAAACAATTCCTGAATCTAAGAGGGTGAAACCATGACCTTCAGCATCTAAGTATATCGTCCTCAATTCTTCTAAAAAAGAAAGGCCACTCTCTTTGATTAGATTTCCATATGCATCTTGTATGGATGTCTTGATAAAAAGTTGAGGAGTCATACTGTCCATCTCATTTTTTTCAACTGCCCTAAATACTGATTGAGGTTCTAAGGAGTTGGTTATGATTTGGCTGGACAGACCAATGCCAATTCTCAGTAAATCTGCACTCTTGAGGCTTCTTCTTTTTCTAGTGTCGGTATCTTCAGAGCATGTGATAGAATCCTCTCTGCATTCAGTAGATTCCAGCTGGAGATCATCTTTGGCTGTGCCTTTTTTTGGGGGGGGATCTTCCTTTTCTAGGGTTTGCCACATATCCTGCAAATCCATGCCACATGTAGAGCATTGTTTGGGTGTCTGCTGTTCTGTCAGATGGATTTCATCCTCATCACTTTTTACTGTATCAACATTTACACTGTTAAAGCTGACTGTGTTTTGCTGTTCAGTGTTTTTAACCCAAAAAACTGGAACTGGTTCTTCTTCAGAGATTTTAGCAGCTACCTGAAACTCATTAACCAGCTCACTTTTATTAAACAAATTAGGATCCATTTCAAGTATGTTGCCATGTATGGTTTGATCCAATGTGTGGATTTGCGTAGACCTTTCAAATGGTTCCTCCTTCAATAGCTGTAACGGCAAACTCTTCCCATCCAGGCTATTAGAAATATCAATAAAAGCAACATTTTGCTGATGCTCCGATAGCTTAATATCTAATCTAACTGGAGACACCCCAAAATACTCCTCTCCCATCATACATTCTTGATTTACTCTTTGTCCACTTGGCATTGGTGTTTTTGAAGTTTCCTGATTTGAAATTTTCACTAACAATCCACATGTTATGATTGGATCCTGTGAGTTGCCTTGTTGTTGAGCTATCTTACAATCCTCCTGCATATCATTCTGATTACAAGGAATCTGAGAAACACTTTCAATGCAATGTACCTTAGGTTTAATATCTAACTGAGCACTGTTTACGTGTTTAGGATCTTGGCAAAAAACAGGAGATGTTGTGGAAGTTTGACTCTCTATTTGGTGACTTTCCATATAAATAAGGACATTTTTTTCCGGCACAATCATCTCAACCTTCTCCTTCATTTCAAACTCCGACATTAAATCGTCTGTAGTTTCAGGTTTTTCCATCTCCCAAATAAGATTAACCTGATGTGAATCTGAATAAAGAGGGTCAACCACTGGAAATTCACAGTAGCCTGCAGTAAGCATCTGATCTTTTTCACCTATGGATTTAGTTGGCTCTAAATGCCATTTTTCTGTTGCTGTTTCACGACTCAGAATTATTATTTTTCTTTGTTGTGTTTCTTCAAAGAAATGGTCAAATGGGTTGTCCTCTGGAAATGATGATGGTGACTGTGTTCCAAAACAGAATGGCAAAGTTGACTTTGCTAAATCTTTCCCATCTGACTGATTTTTAGGAAGTGAGAATAGCTTGTATTGATGAGTATTCATATCTTTCATTTGTTGGGGAACACCATAGTCTTGTGGAGAGAGTGTCTCACTGACAGCTGTTCTTATGGCATGATGATGACTTTGAGTTCCCCCAGATGGCAATAATACTGCAGTAATGTCAATATGTGTCTCGGTAGTAATGGGATACATTGCTATCTCACTAAGAACCTCCCATCTCATTTCAGTTCCACTATCTGTGGTATCCTGTTGCAGTGGGAATTTTAATTCTTCATTTTGATCACCACATTCTCTGTTGCATTCCATAGCAGCCCTGTGGTAAAAAAAAAACATTTATCAATAAATAATAATTCAGGGCCGGCCTTAGGGCAAGATGAGCATGGCGGCCGCCTTAAGCCCCGCTCCTTCGGGGGCCCTACACTCCCTCTGCTTGTTGGCGCCGAGATCCAACTTCCATCCGACCGGAAGGGGGAGCTGGAGGGAGCGCGAGGGAGTGCAAGGGACTCCCCCCCCCTCAAGCTTCCCCTCCAGTCGTAAGGATCCCTACACCGACACGAAGAGAGGGAGCGCGGGGCCTCTGGACTGGCAGGGAGAGGTAGGTGTGCGGAGAGGGGGTGCTACTGGGAGTGGGTTCTTACTTTTTCAGGAGCGGGCCGCCTCTTGCAGTATCGCGTTGCCATGGTGACCGACTTAAAATGACGTTGTGGCGTCAAATGACGAAGCGTTGCCATGGCAACGTGATGTCATATTACGTCACAGCATACTGACGCCGCAAGGCTGCCGGAGGGCTGCTCGGCAAGGTAAGTACCTTAACTTTTTTTTACAGGAGGGGCGGGGGGCACTGCCATCATGTCACCTTGGGCCCCACAAAGCCTAAGGCTGGCCCTGTTTTATATCATTATATAGCTTCAAATACATGTTTTAACTCCAATCATTTTTTGTTTTGTTCTTATGTATGTTGGTTTTTTGGGGGAATATTATTGGCAAATTTACATTGCGAAAGTTAAAAATACAGTTCAAATAGAGTTTTAAAAAAAGTAGTTCTGTATTTACATTTACTTTGAATAGCCCTGGTGCTTTAATGTTTTGCTAATCATTATTTTAATATAATTCATATAATCATTGACTTACTTACTTAAAACATCCAGTCCCATTTTCCACTGCAGGGTTCATTGTCATTTCATCAGGGAAATCTAAACGAACAAAAAGTATATTGTCATGTTTTTATAAAACAGAAAGACATGCAGAAAAGAGTATATTATAAAAATCCGAATGCAATTTTAATTTCCGGTATGTCGGTGATTGTCCTGTGCTTATGGACTCAGAAAATGCTAATTGTGACTATTATTTGGGGCTTGATTGATTTGTTACATTACATTAAGTAGTTTTTCCAATTACAATCATCACAAAGTGTTATCAGTGTTATTCAGTGTTACAAAAGCATGTCAAACTTTTGTAACTTATTACACCGATTTAATTACTACAAATTTAAATAGGTTGATAAAGTTCAGCGGTAAACTGGGATCCAAAAATTCTGAAATTCATAATGTGTGTGAATTGTTAAAAAATTGCCCACATTCAAAGTTGTTTAATCAATATATTTTTTTATTATTTCATCACAAAATCAAACCTACCTTAACTTATTCATAATTTATTTACTTTTTAAGTCAACAAAAAGTCTTTCCCGGACTGGACAATGCTTAGTGGATCGGGGATAAAGTGATTTTATTGAGAACTGTATTCATGAACATTCACTAAATGAAAATGGAACTGGTAAAGGATTGGACATCTCCATCCAGATTAACACTGAGAACCTTTGCTTGATACAAAACATACAGATAAATCTAGTCTGGTCACATTGGTCTCAGACAAGTACAGAGATCTGAAACATTTTGAAAGCTCCGGACACATTATTACAACTATAAAGAATTGTCTTATTGGTCCATTATAGTTATCAAAACCTAGTGAAAATCTAAATTTAGGAATAATAAACACACATACGTTTTTTACATGATTTACATTTTTTTGTCTGCTATTTATTCAATTATTTACCTTTCAAACACAGATATGTAATTTAGTATTCATTATCAAGAAAGAAAAAGGAAGGATAAAGAACAGAACTTGCTTTGCTAGTCCCATGCTGTGCTTAAAAGCTGTGTGAACAGCGATGCATCTGCTTAAATGGGCTCCATGTGAATGGATATTCCAGGCAAAAGGTGACACATTGTGTTTTCATTTGCATGTCATTTCCCAGAATCCTTTGCCGCAGTGGGTGGGAGCACTGTATGCTAGGTGATAATGGTTGAAAGGCAGGGTTGCAGACCTTTCTAAGACATGTAAATGTGCTCACAAGTGATATTCTTTATTGGCTATATATATATACACACACACACACACATGCACACACACACAGAGTACGTTACTATCCAGCAGGGCAGCAGCACACCCCCAGGAAGAAGATCCCTGTGTGGATCGAAACATCAGATTTTTGTGTCTGTTTCAATACATTGTTTTGCTGACTTACCTCTGAGTGCCGTCTCTCTTTGCTGTTCTGCTGCTCTGCTGGATGGTAATGTACTCTTAACATTATTTATGGGACTAGCACCAGGCCTTTCTGGATATCTACATTGGAGTGCTTGCTGCTTTTTTACATATGTATATATATACATACACACACATATATACACACATATATACACACACACACACACACACACACATATATATATATACATACATACATAATATATAACAGGATTTTTCAATCAAACTATTAAGTGAATGTTAGCAACAAATAATTAGCACATTCATTAATATCTGATACCTTTGCTCCCACCCCAGTGTACATCTGCGTTGCCCCAAAGGCGGACAGCCTGATGAGGCTCCCCAAGAACTTTTTGTTCACAGCTGCAGCAGATTAAATCTCAACCACCCCAGTGTACGTCTGCGTTGCCCCAAAGGCGGACAGCCTTTGGCGCAGCCGAAGGGCAGCCAAAGGGTGTGAGCCATTTGCTGATGTTCGGTGATGTTAAAGCTGCTCTATTGCAATCTGAAACTCACAAGCCCTTTATCCCTTGTACCCAATTTTCCAACTCTATCTGAAATATGAAATATCTGTGAATTCACTGTATAACCCTGTTCTTTTAATGTAACCATGTATTTGTTATAACGCTGTGCCCAGGACATACTTGAAAACGAGAGGTAACTCTCAATATATTACTTCCTGGTAAAACATTTTTATAAATAAATAAGATAGGCCAGCAATTTATGACAGGTTCCTTTGGTAATGAAGGGCTTTGGAGAGTCGTTGACACCCGATGGCAGATAACGCACAACTATAATAATCTATTTTTATCTAGCTTTGTGAGCAACCTAAGATTTTAGCTGAGCAGCCAGACATTAAAACACAGACAGAACACCACAGAAAAACAAGCTGATGAATTTCACCGTCAGCTCTCCTGGGTCTCAGTCTGTGCTGAAGTCTCTGTTTCCAACTCCATCAACCAAAAAACTAATATTGGGCCTGCTTACAAATTGTATAAAGAGCAAGAAAAAGAAATCTGGAAGCAGTTGAAGCAGTTACAGATACCTAACACATACCAGAACTACTAAGCACGACAGCGTGAAACTATTCCATGTCTTTAGGTAAAGCTGTTTTGGAAAAGTTTACCCACTATAAAAGAGTACTCTCTCTTTACCTTCCTACATATAACTCGCACACGTGTACACACAAACAAATTAACACATGTACCCATCCAGATACAAATAAACCCACATATATTTGTATGGTGCTACACTGTGTATCACCTACATTTACTCAAACATACAGTTACTCAATCTAACTCAAATTTGTAACTTTCTCACAACTCTGGCACATTCCCATCCTCTTCTAAACCCACTCATCATGCCCATTCTAATGAAAATCTCTATTGACCCAGCCTCCCCTCTCTAACTGCCGCCCTATCCCTCTTCTCCACTTTGCTTCCAAGCTACCCTTGTATACCCTTAATGTGACTTGCATACAACTAGTATACAGATGGGGAAGGGAAAAGGGATGGGAACCTGTGCTCAAATCATAGAGTGCTATCAGCTGAGTTCTATTTCTTTTGTGTATTATTGTATACAACTGCCTAATTCTTGTTCTATCCTCCAACTCCCTGCTTGACCCTTTGCAATCTGGGTTCTCCCCTCTACACTCTACTAAGACAGCACTAACAAAAGTGGCCAATGACCTACTCACAGCTAAGTATAAGGGTCACTTCTCCTTACTAATTATTTCCTTGGCTATCTGCTCTTCCCACTCTACACCTCCTTTCTTGGTGAACTAATATAATCTTTTGGCTTTTAGTATCACCTCTATCATCTCTCTAAATATTGCCAGGATACACCCTTTTCTCACTCATGATGTAACTAAAATCCTAAATTCACTCACTTATCCTGGACTACTGCAACCTTCTCCTGGTTGGCATTCCTCTTGTTCACCTATCCCAACTCCAATCGATCCAAAATGCTACTGCCACACTCACCTACCTCACTCACTGCTCCACTTCTGCTGCTATGCAAATCCCGACACTAGGCTTCCCATATCCTCCAGAGTCAAATGTAAATCCCTATTTATGACTTACAAAGCCCTCAACAACGCTGCCCACTTACATCTCATCTCTCATTCCCAAATACATACCTAAACGCCCCCTAGACTCTGCTCCAACGACATTCACCTTTCCTTCTGTCTTAACACCTCCTCTCACTCCCGCCTACAAGACTTCGCCTGTGCTGTCCACTCTCTCTGGCATTCACTACCACTCATCATCATACTCTTCCCCAGCTGTCTGTCATTTAAAAACTCCCTGAAAACTCAACTTTTCAAGAAAGCCTATCTACCACACCCCTAACACCATTCCCACCACCCCTGCCAAATCTTAATAGGACCAACTGTGCTGTGGGCCATACCCAATCCTGAGGCATACTCCACCCCACAATGAGTAGCCACCATACCTTTTGTTCAACATTGCCCCTCTAGAGTGTAAGCTCTCAGGAGCAGGGCCCTCTTACCATTTTGTATTTGTTTGTGCATACTTGTCCATATTTGTAATTACCGTTTATGTAATGATCAAATCTCTGTATCCCTACTGCAGAATATGTTTGCGCTTTACAAATAAACAATGATAATAATATAGTAGATGTAGACATATACCACTGTACAGTGTCCATAAAATGGTCATCACTCATTAAACATTGATCATCAAAAACAACTTTGTCATCCTCACTGTAGGAGACGAGTGCAGAGGTACAACCAGGGAGACATACAGATGAGCGGCAGTTATTCGAACATTTCATGGAGCCATTTTCGTGAACTTTGCTATATTCCACACAGCATTCACTCGTTATTCTTCCGTGAACGCTGCCGTGAATGCCGCCATTCACACCAGTCACACCTGTGTTTACCACTGTTGATTTCTTTGAATTACCTGGACTCTGATTTCTTTGGGTGCAATTCTTCGCGTATCCGCCAGGTGGCAGAAATGAATGAATTGTAATGTGTATAGTACTTTAGTACTGTACAGTACTGTACTGTATGTATGTACTGTGCTACAGTGTCAATTTGCAGGTGTTTAAAAACCAGATAAAAACCAAGTCTACCACAGTGGTCCGACCTTGGTCCTTGAAGACGCTGAAGATGTTATCAAATTTAGGTGTTTCATAATAAAAACCTCTAAAACACAATGCTGTGGGCTTTTTTCAACATTGTTATCCCTGCACAATTGCTGAATGGACACCATGTAAACTCCGTACATGTATACAAAACCTGACTGTAGTTATGCATTTTTAATATTTTCTACAAGTAATGCTGGAACAGATAAGAAGGTGACTGTATCAGAAATATATGAATATTTCATTTCGAACTATGATTTTTTCAAATTCTCACCTGACGTTCGTGGGTGGAAGCATTTGGTAAGAGAAACATTAACTAACGATGATTGCTTTTTTTGCATTGCCCCTCCTCCCGGAGATAGAAGTGGGTATTGGCCTGTGATCCTACATTTTTACAGTATGTTTGATCATGGCAACTACAAATGGAGAAAGGTCAGGTTTAATCCATTTAAGATTCGTCTTTTCCAATCCAGCAACCTTGTGAACGGCAATCCTTGCTACCTGGCCCCACCAGATTACCCGCAAGATTTCCAGCCTGATTTCCAACCAGATTACACGTACCAGCATGTTTACCAACATGATTACCAGCTTCAGCAGCTGTCAACTATACAGGTAGCAGGCCAGCTGGCACCTGTCAACTATAATGCAGACTACAGGAGTGACCACAACTTGAACGCACAATACACCTTCTTTCCCATGTACACTATACAGTATGAACTCGTAACGTTAATCTTCACATTACAATTACACACACTTGAAGTACTGTATGGCAATAAAAGACAGGTTGAATTGCTATTAGATTTTTAACTCGCGATCGCCCACTTGAGTTTCTCGATGGTATTGCAGACAACGCTAAAATGCCATTTTCTGCACTTGATAAAAACACTAGTAAACAAGTGTCTTAACGCAGTAAAGTTTGAAGAAATCACGCACATGGGTATACCCAGGTATACAACGCGTGAAATGTTCGAATAACGGCCGCTGCATCTGTCGATTGGGGCAATAAACAGTGGCATTTATTTAGCTCATAGCTTCAAAACAATACAGCCTCATATCAGCAAAAAACAATCAAACAGGCCTATCCCTATTTAAGGGCTGACTATTAGGAAGACCCTTCCCAGTCCCTCTCTGCATGGCTGAGAGGTTAGTGCTCTGGAATATGGAAGCATGCTTTAAACTGTTTTCACTCCTACCTGTCAGGTAGATCCCAACGTGTCTATCTCGGGCTCTAACTCCAACCCTTTGCATATCACCTGCGGTGTCCCGCAAGGCTCTGTTGTGGAGCCCCTACTCTTTTCAGTCTTCATCAATGATCTATCTACAGCTTGTAAGGGAGCTTCAAAGCACATGCATGCAGATGACACAATCTTATATGCACACAGCCCTAGCCTCTGTGACCGTGGACACATACTTCAATCTGATTTTTTTGAGACTTGAAAACTGGATTTTCCAAAACAAACTGATTGTTAACACCAACAAGATTGTAACAATGCAATTTGGGACCAAGGCTACATTTCTAATGCTAACAATGACTGAGCTTACGCTAGCAATGACTGAGCTTCAGATCAGAACCAACTCTGACATCATCGTAGCCCCTGTCACTAGTTTTAAATATCTGGGCATATGGTTTGACTCCCATTTAACATTTGGGTTGCACATTGATACCCTGACATCCAAACCTTATGCCAAACTAGGTGATCTTTATAGGAGCAAATCCAAGTCAGCTGGTCAGAAAGTGCATCACACAGCAGATGCTGATGTCAATTATAGACTATGGGGACATAGTATATGGCACAGCACCCCAAACTCACCTTGGCAAACTAGACACCCTCTACAACTCAATATGCCGCTTTGTCCTCCAATGCAACTACAACACATATCACTGCGAAATGCTCAAAGAACTATATTGGCCATTACTTTAGTCTAGGCACAAAGTTAATCTTTCCTGTCTTACCTTCAAATACTTTATGGGCAAGCTACCCGCCCATTTTATTTATTTATTTATAAAATATTTTACCAGGAAGTAATACATTGAGAGTTACCTCTCGTTTTCAAGTATGTCCTGGGCACTGAGTAAAACAAATAATACATGGTTACAAATACAGTTACATAAATGAACAGTGTATACATTATATACAAGACATTGCGTGCATAGTTAAAGAAAATATATATTATGGGCATATGAAACAGTTACATACCAGATTAAAGTGTGAGACAGGCTCCTCACTCCTACCACATGCAGCACTTATCACCTCTGATCCGACTCCAAGAGACTGTTCACGGTTCCATGGTTCAACAAAGTATCAGGCCGCTCCTCCTTCTCTTACCATGCACCCCACAACTGGAACACTCTACTGGAGACTCTTAAAGCCGCCTCCAGTCTAAGTTCTTTCAAAACTAAAGCTATTAAACACACAGATACCCAACAAGCTCTGAGAACCCCAAACATTACCACATAAGTGTCAAAAGGAGTGCACGTGGGCGTGGCTATATGTATACAACAAAAAAGATGCCCAAAGCTACTTGTCAATGTGACAAAAATACACAATGCAATACCTATATATTTTGTTGAAAAGGGGTCATTTAGTTCAACCCTTTGTCCAAAGCCTGCTGCCACTTCAAGGCATGACTGTTAGCAGGTCCTAACACTACCCAAGTTAAAATTCTTATTTACCTGTATAATTACAGGAAGAATGATCTGCATTGGATCTGTCATAACCCAGCAAAATGAAACAGACCTGCCAACTTCGAAAGTGGGGAGAGGCGGGCTTAAACCTTGGGGGGAAGGGGCCAGATAGATGCAGTGTATACAATAAACAATAATCGTGTAGTGATATAGGTGATCCACTCACGATAGGGCAGAAGAATGAAGGCAGTATGGTTGTTCCGAGTGTAGGGGAGTGATCAAAGGATCTCAAACCAGTCTCCTCATTGAGGTTGACGTGAGGAATTTTATGACTAGCAAAAACCAGAAATGGGGGAAAACATGCCTCTTCCTATGAATGCTAAACGTTTGGAGCATTTTTAAATAAAATAAAATTTAGTTTTTCCCTTATGAGGGGAGTCTGAGGAAGATTCTCTGGAGGAAGAGGTAGGGTAAGTCCTTCTGACAGAAATCATTTGTATTTTTCCACAGGGCGAAGAAAAGGAGCCCACCCTGTTATATCTTCATTCTGGAAGACGTGGAGGCATTCATAGGGAAAAACCTTTGGGCATCTATCCGTCATATCTTTCAAAGAAATCCGGCTGTGCTTTTGGCATGTACACTACCGTGTGTGCGCACATGCACAGTGACGTCCTCACACAGACCCCATAGTGCCTGTAGGTATGCAGGATTTTTTATTTTTGCGTGCAGCGGTTCTTCTTCAGGAGGCCATCTCCCAACAGCTGCTGCAAGGTAACAAGCCACCCAGAGAACAAATACGTGTGCAACAACCTCTGTGTATACTGTTTAAAATGGATAGCAGTATACGGTACACAGCGTTATGATCCTTCATGAACTTTACATGGATTATGCATTTCCCCTCTTCGCCAAATAGCTACCAAGCTTTTTATTCTCTTCTATGTATTAATAACAATAACTCGTACAGAAAAAGATAAAACACCGTAAAAATAACTACATATGTCTCTACAATACAATCCACAATATATTTAGCATACAATGACAAAGTAAAACTAAATGTAACTATTTTTTTTAACTATCTTAAAGACCTCCTAGCAAGTTTTAGGAGTTTTGGAATCTCTTTCAATTTAGCCAGTAGTAAGGACTTCCAATCATGTGTAAAGGACACCATCAACCAATCAGATAGTTGCTAGAGGCGGTAAGTATGTTACTAAGTAACGTTAGGGGGAGCAGAACCTGATCAAGGGTTTCCCGATACAATAGATTTTCCTGATGCATGATAAAAGTTTACCTACGACTTAACGTTTACCTTCCCCACACATTACAACTGAGAAATTCAAACATTTTCTTGATGGTTGATTGAGGATAGCAATGTTTTTCCTGATACCGAATACTTGATATGTGAGAATGGCAACTTTTTGTACTGAGGATTAATGCCTGGTGAGTGATGATGTCCTAATATGGACACTGTACAGGGGGGCTGGATAGAGCATTAACTCCATGAAATGAGTAGGGCCCATGCTAACAAGAGGACAGTGAGAAGAAGCACAAAATGTAACCAGGAAGTGCAAGAAACACGAGAGTGTGGAGAGCTGAGACAGTACTGTGATTTATAAAGGATGGAAAGGTTTCTTAAGGGTTTTTTTTAATTATTATTTTTACAATCCAAGTGCCTGGACCTCAGGTGCTCTAGGGCTTGAAACCGTTTAGAAAAAAAACCCATACCTCACTTGGAGATATCCAGTTTGTAACCTACGGACAATTAAAGTGAACGGCATACATTTGTTTTAAATCATTTATTGCACCCTACCATGCTAGCAATAGCAAGCTAACAACATCGGCACCCTCCATTTCCTTTCGTCATATCTCACCACCTATTCCTCGTTAAATACTTATTATTATATGGTCAAAGTGGTTAATTTTAAAAAAAAGAAAAAAGGAGTGATACTGTGCCTCATTTTAAAAAAGAGCTACATTTAATAGAGTGTGGAAAAGTTCTTAAAACTTTATTTTAAAAAACATGTAAGTATCATTTAGAAAAAGGGAGACGTTTTAAAATCCTCTTTTCTTTCAACAGCAAGTGGAATGGTATGTTAGTAAATAAAAAGGAACTGGTACTGCAGGTCCGAAATAATAGAGAAGTAGTACTGTGTTCACCCTAGTACCATCATACATTGACCGCTGGTCATTACAGACCAAACTGGTGGATGGTCCAGAAGAGTTGACATTGAAATATGTGCCTGCTGAGCAGCATGACTGCGACTTCTTATTTTCACACAATGACTTAATAACATTTGTTTCCAATTCATAACATACCTCTCCCTGTCTCAGTATTCATGTGTTCCTGGCCTGTGATTTCACACGATAGCAAATCCATGTCTGACAAACAAGTTGTGTCGTTGCTATAAAAAAAAAAAAAAAAAAAAATATCTCTCTGGATAAGGAAGTTGCTGTTAAAAAGAAAAAGTCTATTTTTAATTACCTGACTTAGAAAACATCAATAATTGTAATCACTATTCATGCTCCAACAGCTGAAGGGTGGGAGAATCCTGAAAAACCAAACCATAGGTATCGGAAGTAAACAAGTTTCTTCTAACAAAACTCTTGCAAACGTCTTGTAAGTGAGATGTCAGAGAGATGGAAAGTGAAAGCAATGTTTGGATTCACTGAGCATGAGCAACAAAATAATTTCTTCCCATATTCCTGGCCCCAACCCAAGATAGAGTTGCTCAACAGTTTACAGTATACTGTACGTATTATATGCGCTGAAAGTAGCCGGCATGGCTCAGGAATTCTAAGAACCCCAAAAATACTGAGATTTATAAATGGATCATTTTATTTTTTTAGTTTCTTAATGAAAAAATTATTTTATTGCTAAGTCGATTGCTAAGTCTGATCTCGATGAGATGTGGGCAAGCCAAGTTTAATAAGAATCCTTTACCTGATTTAATGGCATCATATCATTTGTGATGTCATATGTGATGTCATCAGTTATGTCATTGCTGATGTAATTTGTGATATCATATATGATAGCATCAGTGATGTCATGTATGATGACATCAGCAAAGCATGGTGGAGGTGTTAAGATTTTGTCCCCTTAACTTAGAAATTTCCAGACTTTTGAAGGGGTTGTTTACAAATATTAACTACACTTTAACAATGTTTTTTCAATCTATGGGGCCTATGCAGAGAGCAGCGCTATTTCGAAATTCGCCATTTTTTGGAGAAAATCGCGCAGAAAGCAGCAGAAAATGGCGAGTTCCGAAAAACGCGCCAATTTTTCTTTTCTATTTGTAAAACTCGCCTCGCGGCTGGCGAGAACCGCAATCTCGCCAGTTTTAAAAATATCCGTATGCAGAGAGGCGCGAACGGCATCTAGCGGCTGTTCGCGCCAATAAAATGGCGCGATTGTCTCCGTTTTGCCTCGCCAAAAAAAACTGCCGCTCGCGGCCATTGCAAAGGGAAAAAAAAAGGCGCGAATTTGTTTTAACACATTTCTGAAGCGCGCATCTCGCCAATTTAAACTCGCCACACGCATCCATGTTAAACATAGCAGAATTCGCACTTTTCTGCATATGGAGATTAAAACTCTCCAAAAAAGCTACTTTTTAATAAATTCGCCAATTTTAAAATTCGCTGCTCTCTGCATAGGCCCCCATATCTATATAATCAAAAATCTTGTTTGAGAGTGTCTGGAGACCATTTGATTGGTCCGTCGGTCCGCCCGCCCTCCACGGCTCTCATTGGCCGGTGTGTCTGCCCCTCCCCTGTGTCCTGCCCCCCCACAGCTCTCATTGGCCCCCCAGAGCACGCTCTCTCCTCCCACAAGCCGCTCCCTTCCCGGGCTCTCACCCTCCCCACGGCTCTCACATCCCCCCGACTCTCACCCTCCCCACGGCTCTCACATCCCCCCGACTCTCACCCTCCCCACGGCTCTCACATCCCCCCGACTCACCCTCCCCACGGCTCTCACATCCCCCCGACTCTCACCCTCCCCACGGCCCTCACCCTCCCCACGGCTCTCACCTCCCATAGGCCACTCCCTCCCCCCGGCTCTCAACCTTCCCCGGCGCTCTCCTCCCTCACCCGGCGCTCTCCTCCCTCACCCGGTGCACTCCTCCCTCACACACCGCTCTCCTCCCTCACCCGGTGCTCTCCTCCCTCACCCGGCGCTCTCCTCCCTCACACACCACTCTCCTCCCTCACATACCGCTCCCTTCCCCGGCGCTCTCCTCCCTCACACACTGCTCCCTTCCCCAGTGCTCTCCTCCCTCAGCCGGCGCTCTCCTCCCTCACACACCGCTCTCCTCCCTCACACACCACTCTCCCTCACCCGGCGCTCTCCTCCCTCACCCGGCGCTCTCCTCCCTCACACACCGCTCCCTTCCCCGGCGCTCTCACCCTTCCCGCGGCTCTCCCCTCACATAGGCCGCTCCCCCAGCTCCCCATCCCCGAGAGCGCTCCTCCGGCTCTCTCCGCCTCTCCCGTGAAAGGCGCAGCACCTCCTCACCGGAGCGTCTCAGCCTCGCCGGGGGTCACGGACACTACTGAGGAGCCCGAGGTGGAGGAGGAGCGCGGCCGGTACCCGGAGGAGGAGCGCGGCCAGGTGCAAGTTAAGTAAATGCAGGGGAATGGGTTCTTTAACGCATCCCTGACTCCCCTTGCCCTTTGCCCCCCTGCCCTTTGCCCCCTGCCCTCACCCCTGCCCTCCCTCCCCCTGCTCTCCCCCCCTGCACCCCCTCCCCCTGCCCTTTGCCCCCTGACCTCCCTCCCCCTGCCCTTTGCTCCCCCTCCCCCTGCCCTTTGCCCCCTGCCCTTTGCCCCCTGACCTCCCTCCCCCTGCCCTTTGCCCCCTGACCTCCCTCCCCCTGCCCTTTGCCCCCTGACCTCCCTCCCCCTGCCCTTTGCCCCCTGCCCTCCCTCACCCTTCCCTTTGCCCCCCTTGCCCTTTGCCCCCTGCCCTCCCCCTGCCCACCCTGCCCTTTGCCCCCCCGTCCCTCCCTGCCCTTTGCCCCCCCCGTCCCTCCCTGCCCTTTGCCCCCCCATCCCTCCCTGCCCTTTGCCCCACCATCCCTCCCTGCCCTTTGCGCCCCCCGTCCCTCCCTGCCCTTTGCCCTCCCTCCCTGCCCTTTGCCCCCCCGTCCCTCCCTGCCCTTTGCCCCCCCGTCCCTCCCTGCCCTTTGCCCCCCCGTCCCTCCCTGCCCTTTGCCCCCCCCGTCCCTCCCTGCCCTTTGCCCCCCCCCGTCCCTCCCTGCCCTTTGCCCCCCCCCCGTCCCTCCCTGCCCTTTGCCCCCCCCCGTCCCTCCCTGCCCTTTGCCCCGTCCCTCCCTGCCCTATGCCCCCCGCCCCTCTGCCCCCCACCCCTCCCTGCCCTTTGCCCTCTTGCCCCCCCTGCACTTTGCCCCCTGCCCCTCCCTGCCCTTTGACCTCCCCGCCCCTTGACCCCCCGCCCTTTGGCCTTTACCCCCCCCTGCCCTGCCCTTTGACCGCCCTGCCCTTTGCCCTCCCCCCCGCCCTTCCACTCCATGCCCCCTGCCCTTCCACGCCCGGGCAACGCCGGGTATATCAGCTAGTTGAATATACATGTATGTGTCTCTGTCTGTGTGTATAGTGTGTCTGTGTATATATGTATGGAAATAAACAAGCCTGCGTTTCTGTTTGTTAGAGCCATAGCTCCAACACCATGAAACACACACACACACACACACACACACACACACACACACACACACACACACACACACACACACACACACTATAGTCCTGTTGAATTTGGTTAAATACAGTGCAGTTTTAAAGATCCATCTTGATGTAAAATGGCGTCCAATTGTATCCAAATATAGACAGAAACCTGCTCCTTGATCTCAGGAACCATCATGCAAAATTTGGTCACGGATCTTAAGAGGTGTAAAAATGCATAGTAAACAGACAAACAACTTTCCTAAATATATAGTAGATGCATGCAGACATAGAAATAGCTGTTTTTATAAAGACCATGGAAACATATCTCCATAGCACTAGCTTTCTTCTGAACCGCAATAAATCAGTAGTGCTACTTTTAATCAAGAACATCTTTGAGTAATCAAGTTGGCTGTCAGGTAAAATAATGTACCAGTCATATTGGTCCCATCAGGTACAGCAACAGAAATGTATCAACACTTCTGTTTTTGTGATACCTAACCCAATGGACAAACAACATTTTTATATTGGCATTCGTTCGGAAGCCAAGCTGCTCCCTTTATCCGACCAGAGAATAAGCCAGACAAAGCATTATCTCTGACATGATGAAGGGAGGTTAGCTCTCGAAAGCTTGTAAAATTTCACAAACACCCCAAATGTCAATAACGGTAAACTGCCCGTCCCACTACCAATCTTTGGGATGCAGGTATAATTCAGCATCAGCAGAGTGCCAACGGACTTCTGGGATCATGAACATGGGATTGCTGCATTAGTGATTCCATGGTTGGGACTGACCCCACAGTGACATGAATAGAAGTAGAGGTGGCTACACTTCCGTTTCGCTGGAGCGTTGAACTTGATCAGTCCCTAGAGAATTAGCGTTAATAGCATGAAGTACATGGTACATAATACGGGCCGTTGGTGTGATAGCCCTCATGGCTGGTTATGTCATAAGGGCAGTGAGAAGGTACCATTAACCCTTACCTGATCTGGCCTAACCCAATCATCCCACAACGCACAATTGCTCAACTAAAACGGAATGAGATCGTACAGGTATCATATTAAATAGCATTCCATGACATTTGTAAATATTTTGTTTCTGTCTGAATAAATTCACACATCAATAGGTCATACATTACAAGCACAAACAATATTATTTTCATTCAATAAAAGAGGCAGTCACAGCGGCAATTAAAAAAATTGTTTTAATATATGCAGCATTTGATTACCTTTATTGAAAACTAATTACCTAAGCTGCTGATCGATTCGTTTTCCCGTGATCGATCAGCAAAGATCCTGCTTCCCAGTATTCACTAAATGGCTGCCTTTCAGTTTCAATCAATCCTTCAGTCACTGTAACTCAGCAGCTTCTATGTATTCTTATATTAAGGTAATTTATTCTTATACTAAGACAACATTATTTATTGTTACAGTTTGCAGCTCAAACTGCTGGAAACATTGACAACAAATGATCACAAACAGGAAAGTGTTGCAAAGATTGTGCACTGCTGGAGAGGTGTGCTAAAACTCCTATATAAATCAAAGGATGCTCAGTATATTAAAACTCATAAAAATGGCATTTGGTTGAATTAACTTTTTTTTTTGTAGCAAGTAGTAGTAATAATAATAATAATAGCATATTCATCTATGTGTCCGGTATTACCTCTCTGGACATATTGACCTGACCTAGCATCAGGGGCTGATGCTAGGAGGCTGGGCTTCTCCATCCTGATTGGCTGCTGCTGGGTAATACAGCCAATCAGGAGGTGTCAGGAGCCTGGGGGTGGGGCCAAGGAGAGGAGGAAACAGCATGGAGTGGAGAGAGATGTGTGTCTCTCGTGGGTCTCGAGCGCGTCATGCCTTTCACCATTGTGTCCAGTATTTTTGGAGAAGCGCCTGGCAACCCTAATCATTCGTAATGTTGTGCTTAATAGTGTCTTTTTTTCTCTCCATGAGCAGCTTCACTAGGAAAACCAAAAAATAACAGTGTAATCACAACATCTCTATTATTATTATTATTGTTATTGCATAGTGGCAACCACTTGGATAAACATTACAGGTGTAAAATGTTCAATCAGTGCCATTGACCTGCTACTGTCACTTTGTGTATAACTACACATCTTTAAATGACACCCTTTGTTCTTCACTATAAAACAATTAATTTGTGTTCCCTTCTTTAATGATGAATGTGCTTGATCCTCTGTATTGCTGTATTTCAAACACAAACTTGAAAGCGTGGGCCTGAAGAAATAGTCTCACGGAAGTTGCCTGCTCTTCCACACGAGACTCTCGCAGAGGTCAAGTGCCACCTGGTGGTTACTGTTGGCAAAGGAAGGATGAGGATAAGAAGCACTCAAGAAACCGATGCAAATGTCTAACCGATTGTGTACTGTTAAAATTGCATATGTGGAGATTATGGGTGTGAAAAAAGTGTGTGTCACTTTTAACTGTTCTCTTTTTTAATTAATTTATCTGAACATTTAAAGCGGCACTGCAAGTTGCAGTTTAGGATTCTTTAATTTATTTTTTTTTAGTTATAGGACTGACGCCGGGGGTCTCCTGAGCTGCACTGAGTTCACTTCAGCTCCTGGGACCACATGCTTCCCGAGATACTTACCTCCGTAGGGGGTCACGGTACCTCCTTCATGTTTAAATGTTCATCATGCGGGCCTATAGGAAGTCGCAAGGGATGACGTCATGGCTTCCTATTGGCCCACAAGATGCGGGGCATTTAAGCTGCCATTATGTTAGCCCCTACAAGCCCCATCGGAGCTGCTTTAATAATATTAGTGATATCATGTTTTTTATATAGTGGCGATGATATACACAATGCTGCACATCGATTTTTGCAGGTATAACAAGATCCTATACCCAAGAGCTTACAATATAAACTTTGTGTCTGAGAGCCAGGAAAATGAAGTGACTTCTCTGAGGTCACAGAAATAAGATTCACACGCTTCAGAGACAGTGTTCTTACTACTTAACCATTCATTCAACCATGTTTAACCTATAAGCAAGGCTACCATAACTCAAGCTTATTTTTATCCTGATATTTAACAACTGCTCGGTACATTTCAACACATGATGGTTCTGTAATGCCACATTAATAACCGCACTGCATTCATTTGGTTACATATATTGCAGTGATTCCCAACAGGGGGATGCGGGAACCCATAGGGGTTCATGAGGTGTGTTCAAGGGGATCGCCCCCAAAAATATGTAATGGCTCCCAGGCAGTATAGGGGTTTCCTGAGCCCGTGGGGGGACTGCACACTTAGTATGGCATTGTGGGACGTGGCTTTGGAAGTTCCCGCACTGATTGACAGCTACACCACCCATGCTGTCTGCACGCACTGAGGTGCAGTTTGAGGCCTCAAGCGTGTGTTCCCCCCACGAGCTCAGGACACTATACTGTCTGGGATTGGTCACACAGTTTTGTAAGCAATAGTATGAGTAAGTAATAAGATTTATTAATTAGGGGTTTTTGCAGGGGGTGCAGTGTTAAATCAGTTAGAAACGCTGACATAGGGGATACAGGCGCCACCTGCTGTAGGTTAGAATAAGAAATAGATTCAAACAAACTGAACACTGACCATGTAAGCTTAAAGTAAACTTTTACTTATTTGTTTCCTGCAAAAATATATCTGCTTTTATTTTCTCGGGTCATATATAATTGTATTCTTATATAATACATATTGTTCCTTCCCTTTATCTGTTTGGCAAATGAGGCAGCATACTTGGTTGACAATCAGATGAATCAGTCTACAAGGAAAAGGGGTTTGGATCAACAATTTGCCTATATGCACAAGAGTTTCTCACTTAGGCCTCGTCCAGGGTGGAAACATGCACGCTCCAATTTTGCTTGCTCGGCAAGCAGCTGAGCGCCGAGCAGGTGCACCCGCCCGCTCACACAGGCCACGTGCATTTTCGCAACGTGTCCAGCATGAGCGTGAGCACCCACTCAGCACCACCCTGGACGAGGCCTTAAGATGCTAAGTAAAGATCGTTAAAAAGAAACCCCCACAAAGCATTTAGTTACAATGGAAACATTACAAATGAAAAAAAATAATTTGTTAAAAGTATGAAATATGTACACATCCGCTTTTCAAAGCTCCCGTGTCCTGCGGCCAATAGGAAGCCGCGACATCATCTGGTCCAAGTTCCTATTGGTCAACATGACGCAGGAGCTTTGAAAATTGACGATACCGGCACCCCCTATGGAGGTCTGTATCTTGGGAAGCAGGGTGTCCCCGGAGCTGAAATTATTGGGGTTCAGCTCCGGAGACCCCCTGCTTCAACCCCAGTGAATATACCTTTAAGTCTATTCACAAACACAAGACTTGCAACCGCAGTACCTGGAAGATCATTGGGGAGGCCTTCATCCAGCAGCGAATCGACAAGGGCTGCAGACGGTGATATAATATAATAATATTGTTTATACATAACATATTACAGATACAATATATACATTATATATCATATTGTATCGACAAAGAAGCAATGTACTGCAACTTAATTTATTTATATATAATTTATTTATTTTTTAAAAAGAGCGAGAGGCACAGGATGCCAGCATGGAAAAATAAACAAATATCCCATTTCTTGAGTCAAAGATAAAAGGAGGACGAGAACCTCCAAAGCGTTTTGCATCTGCTTCCTGTGCTTAGTGTCAGCTTTGTCTCTGTGCGTGGAAGTTTGCAGCAGTTGGCGCGCCAGGTGGAACCTGATTGTTGTTGCAATTTGCAGTTTGAACACGGAAGAGCCTGAATCCCTCCATCCGGAAGCAAAATCATCTGCTGTATGATGATTTGCCATTTTCTTTTAACGCAGGGATAACTCATTTTTATTATTGGTGTATTTATTACATTGCACACTGTGCTTTTAAAATGCAATAAGTTAACAAACAACTTTTCAAAAAGGGACATGCATTTTCTTATTAAAATACAACTATATGCACCATATTTGTTTAGTAACATTATGCCCTTAAATTATGTAATAAGCCTCTGCAAAGAAATGCACACTAGGGACCAATTGATCTCTATGTTTTTGTCTTCAGAAAAAGTCCCAGAGGACAACACTGAAAATCATTTCTATGAAGTTACTGGAGTGGGCCTGCTTTTGTATGTAATTTATATAATACATGTTTTTTTTGTTTCCAGCTTTGGACACATTTTCTAGTGAAGGTTCTGCAGCATTGTAAAGTAGATGTTAACTTGCGTTTTCAATAATAATAATAACTTTATATCATATAGCGCGTTTCTCCCAATGGGACTCAAAGCGCTTCACAATTAAAGTTTAGTACCTGTACGCAGCACATAGGATTGTTACAATCACATTCCCTGCCCAGATGAGCTTATAATCTATGTTTGTGGTGCCTACGGCACAAAAGTCTCTTCCTGTAATTTTCAATCTGTAATGCTCATGTAAGCAGTATCAGTACAGAGCTTCCAAAGGACATGTTAAAAAACAGACATCAACATTTTACATGGCACATAATAAAGCTGAATTAGAAACCCATTCTTACATTATTAGTTGTCACATTTATAGAAAGGCCAGCAGAGGGTGCTTTACAATCAAAAACCATTCACAAGAACACGTAAACAGTAAAATGCCACCCGGCAAAGTAATGAACGTGCAAATGATCAAAAAAAACATTTTTCAGTATTTCCCTAAAAAAAAGTGTATTTAGTAGTTTAAATATACACACAAGATAGATGCGGACTTGCACGGTCTCAGCAAACAAGCTTGTACAATTTAAAGTTAATTCCATGTATATTCCCTCATTTCTCACACACAATCATTTTCCTGGAGCCGAGACGCATTTTGACTGTGCAACTGTTGGCCCTTTAAATGCAGAAAAGGTCCTGCAAAGCATTGCAGCAAAAGGGTTAAAACAGAGCTTCCCAACTCCCGTCCTCATGACCTCCCAACAGGTCAGGTTTTCAGGATATCCCTGCTTCAGAACATGTGGCTCAATCAGTGGCTCAGTCTTTGACCAGACCTGTTGGGGGGTCTTGAGGACTGGAGTCGAGAACCTCTGCATAAAACTTTACTCAGCCTCCATAATTATACATCAAATCTTTTTCCGAAACCTTCCTCAATCTTTCAAATGCACATTGGGGTTTCTTCACTAAGTGGCAGTAAAGCAATATTATACAATACAAGACCTCAAGTCCGTGCATTTTTATTTTTTTAACACTTTTTTTTCTCTAGATGAAAATAGTGGAATAAATAGAAATCTCTTAAATTAAACAATTATGCTTAATGTAATTTGTAAGGACTATTGTGGTACTTTCAAAGTGAAAGGTCACTGTAGATAACAAATGCAGAAAAAAGGACCACGGATAGAACATAAGCGCGGTCATCGGAAAATCATACTCTAATTACTTTCTTCCTGTGTAGCAGTTCTACAGACAATTAGCTTAGTGAATACAGTGGTAAAGGTAATTGACAATATACTGCATTTTATTAAATGAGCACCTGTTCTGTGGGGGAAGATTTATAATGATTGTATTTTTTTAGAAATGTATATACAGTGCTGTATTTGTTGGAATAAATACATAAATAATATAAAGGTAAATTATATGGGTTGCTGTAAAGAGACTATTGTTTGCCTAGTCTCATTATTAACTGCCAACTATCCTGACATTTGTGTAATAAAGAACACCAAGATCCAAATTGTATTGAAATCTGCCACATTGGTTTTCCAAGCTTTCTTTGGTCTCTAAGGCCTGGGACATAGTAAGCACTTAGGTGCTGCTGCTCGCTCTTGCTTGCTGCCGCTCACTCTACCAGGAGCTTTTTGCTGTCCTGGCAGAGGAGACAGCAAGCGCGCTTGGGGGGGGGTATCACTGTGTGTGTGTCACTTGGTAGCTGTCAGTGTGTGTATGTTTGTGTATATGTGTATATATTATATAATATTTTTAAAATTATTAAAAAAGAAAAATTTGTGAGAATAAATTATTTATTAACATTATGCAACTTTGATAAATATATTCACACACATACATCACACACACACATCACACACCCATACACATCACACATACATACACACACACACACACACACACCCATACACACAAATAGCATTTACAGAAATCTTTACCTGAAACTATTTAATCCAAAACATTTTCAGCCAGAGTTGATCTTACATTAAAATACTGACAGTATCCAAAGCATTAAAAATATAAACAAGTGAAAGTTATTTTTTCGGGTCAGTTCCGGTGTGGTTTCCACCTGTCGGCCAACAGAGTCAGAGCTGTGGCATACAGCAAGTAGCCAATCAGAAAGCAGAAAGTGCAGGATGCGGGCCCCAGAGAGACGAAGGCGGACAGAACATAAGTATCACCAAGAAGAGAAGAGTCCGGTAGCTGGCCATAAACCTGAGGCGGACGCGAGGGGTGGGGGGCTCGGCAGGGTGGTGTGAGGCAGTGGGGCTTATGGTGTGTGTGGGGAACTCCTCCAACAGGAAGCAAAACGGAGCACAGCCGTGAAGCAGACGAGGGTAACGAGGGTGGTGACTAAAAAGTTTTATTGAACAGACATGTGCAGCTGATGGATCCTCTGACGCGTTTCAGCCCTCAGGCCTTTGTCACTCTTTGACAAAGGCCTGAGGGCTGAAACGCGTCAGAGGATGAATCAGCTGCACATGTCTGTTCAATAAAACTTTTTAGTCACCACCCTCGTTACCCTCGTCTGCTTCACGGCTGTGCTCCGTTTTGCTTCCTGTTGGAGGAGTTCCCTGCATTTTCCTGCCGGACAGCACGTCGGGTAGCTGCTGCTTCTGGATGACATCACCGCCGGTCATGTGACCGCCCTACGCGACGCTGCAGTTGCGGGAGGGTTGGCGGTGTAACACTGAAGGTTTGGAGGATCGAGTCACGGCATTCATATCTACTGAATCGTGAGTGTATGCAACACGTTGGTGCCCAGAGATGGGCCAGTTGCTGAGAGATCGTATACATGCATTTATGACATTCCTATGCCGTCACATATTCTGTGAAATTGAGTTTATAAACGCAGCAGATACTATGCTGTTTCTGATGCACCTGATGGGATAACCTTGTTTACCCGAATATAGTTATGGTGTGTGTGGGGGCAGCGCTGATCAGATGGTACCGGGAGAACCATACACACACACATACATACACACATACACACACCTCTGCTGGTCTGGTGGCTCTGTAGTAATGCCGGACCGGCTGCAGCCCCATTGGATGGGAGCGGTCACGTGACCGCTCCTCCGCTTCCCCGAGCGGCAAATTTCAAACTTGCCTCTCTCTGGGAAGTTTCTCAGCCTCCGCACGCATCAGCAAGCATGCGGAGGGAGAAACTATAGCCGCGCTGATTACAGATGCAGGGGCTTTGTGCATCTGTTCAGCGCGGCTCAGCGACGCTGAGTTCACTATGTCCTGGGCCTAAGGCTGGTTCTATACTGCCGGGGCGTGCTACGCAGTGCGCACGCACAGCAGTTATAGATGGTTGAGGACAGCCAGCCCTTCTATACAAGGGCCGCACACGCACGGCAGGGAGCCGACAGACAGCAGGGAAAAGAAGGAAAATCATCTTTTCGCGCCGCTACCGGTGGTGAATGTATGTATATGGTGTGTGTATATATGTATGTGTATGTATGTATGTATATGTATTTGTGTGTCTGTACAAATGTAATAAATATTTTATTTCTGCATTTAAAAAGAAAGGTATTTTGATACGACAAGCTCTGAAGATTAGGTGTCTTTAAATTAGTTTTTTTCAATAGCAATATCTATATAGATATAGTTATAGATATATATATATACACACACACATACATATATATGTACATACAATAAATACCTAAAAAGGAGCCCCATCGCTGTGGCATGGAAATAGAAAGCACACCATCTTAAAGGTGAAAATAACAAATTATTATCAAGGCGAGATTTGCCAGTTTCTGTATGGGGAATGGGCTTTTGATAGATTCTAATGTCATCTGTACGTGTTCATGTCATATTTTTACTCTCTCTGAACTTTGTCACTTAGCTCGGACCCAAAAGCAAGTATCCCTGATTATCTCATCCCATCATTTACCAGTTGACTGCATGGTTGGAGGCATCAGTTGACTTACAGTAGTAACCATTATCAAAAGTGAAGGGTGGATGCTGATCAAAATAATGAAGTCCTCTATTGAACTACGCTATGATCTTCAGATAACAGCACCATCTTCCAACATTGTCAGCACCTCCACATGGACTTTCCTGCTTTCAGAAGAATAAATGCATTGTAAATATAATTTTAGAGAACATAAAAGCTTGATAATTTATATATTGAACTTGCGCCTAAGCTATTTAAGATGGATTTACAATATACAGTAACATTATTTACATGCAGAACCTTGCAATGTAAAGAAGTGGACGCTGATCACAATATACATTAACAGCAATGTTCAAATTCTGATGCATGGTTAGGCAACTGATTACAAGACATTTATGGGTTTAAGTCACACACAGTTCATTAGAGCTTTTAGCTTCAACAACAATGTGTGACCCAACAGTGTGAAAACTCTCATAGCTTTTTTTTTTGTAGTGCCAGTGCGATCAAATTCTTCATATTCTTCCATTTGGGCTTTTATTAATGCAAATCGTATAACCCAGGCAAGGAGCTATAACTGCGCCTTTCTCACAGAATCCATTACAATAGAGAGGAATAGGGAACTTTCTGTCTGGAGGAGGGATGGAGAACTCCATTAAATATTCCCTTTTTATTGGCCTATCATGTGAAAGGGTTGTGTGATATCCCAGTTTCTGCTAGAACACTCTACAAATTGCAAAAGGGCTGCCACCTAGTTGTCAATTTATGCACCTGGATTTAGACTTTTTGTTACTGACTCATAAAAGTTTTAATTACTCTGCCTTGATCTTTGACGAACTATTGTTCCCTTGGTTAACACGGTCTTGTGAATTACATTTTTGAACACCTTACAGACAATAGATGCTGAAGGGATTGCCTTTGTTACAGAAGTTCATCTTCCCACCAAAGTTCCTACTCATCTTCCTCTGGAGTAAAAAAAAAAAAAAAAAAGACTTGTATTAGCCAATGCTGTTAAATCCCAAATGAGGAGCCAGAAATTGCATAAGGACGGTGCGACAGCTAAAGCTATTTGTAAAGGTCACACAGAATGTAAGAATAAAATGACATCTATTGTAATTAAAAGGTAGCTACAACTTGCAGTAAGAACGATCAGTCAAATGCGAATTTCTTCCTGAAATCTGTGCTTCCTAGTCTACTTATATTACTCATTTTAACATACTTTTTAAAATAAAATGTATGCTTATATAGCTCTAGCAGTGAATGTTGTGTTGTACATTGTAAAATAAGTTAATAGATTTAGCATAACCCACATATCCTACGATGGGGAAGATTCACTAAGCTCTGATAAAAGGTATTCAAGTAAAAGGCAGGTAACGCGAGATTGATGTCCAATATTCCTTATGTCTGTATACTGAAAGTCAACACTTAAATAGAAGTGAGTACTTGTGCACTCTGAGATTCTTTGGATAACAGTTTTAGGGGTTGGTACAGTCCGGGTCTGTGCAGAGATTCCTCAGCTGCAAATGAAAAAGTCAAAGGTGGCCCATCATACAATAAAACTTAACACACATAAGCACAACCTCATGTAACATGCTGCAGAAATAAATTAAGCAAGATGCTCACACTGAACTGATTCGTGTTATTGTGCGACAGGCCACCTTGGACTTTTTATTATTCATTTAACTCTAAGCATTCTATTTTTCAGGCTTATTCTAAATGAACCACCTATAAACTACAAAGGAAACAGAATATGTTCGCTATATGTATGTATTTTGTATGTATTATAGTTTGTCAATAAAAAGTGTGCCAATTCCTTTCCGCAATTTACACTGTCTGGAAAAAAAGTAGCTTCATCAAAATGTAATTAACTTTTTGGACATTCCTTATATCAACTTGCAAAACACAATCCCAATAGCGAGAGATTTGTTTAAATAGGTTAATTTATACATTTGATTCTCGGTAAATATAGGTTTGAATTATTTTGCTGTATAATAAAAAAGGAGCTTATTATGCGATTTAACAAATATTTTCCAACAAATACATTGACTTCATGTAAAATTTAAAACAAGTTGTACACAACCTCTGTATCTTGTTTTGACCATTTTAGAGTAGTATTATAAATCAAATGTGTTTTCGAATTGGCATTTTAGAAATCGCAATGAGTACAAAGATACGCCAAAAAGGGAACAAAATTCTGCGCATGTTTTAACAGAACGCTCTGGTAATGCAGCATGGTCATGATGGAAGTGGGAAGAGTGGACATTAGATTTTGGGGGACGACATCAATGATTGGCGAGTGATCTCTTGACTATGGATATACCAATCTGAGTATTATATTGGATGTATAACAGATTTCACAACACCTTCAAATCACATGGAGGAACGGTGTAGAGGAATACTTCCATTATGGGGAGAATCCCCATTTTGTTGGCTGCATGTCTTCCAAAAAAAAAGATAAAACAAATGCTTACAAATTTTGCTTTGTAACAGTTCAGCCATTACCATGCCATACTGGAGTTTGTCAATGTTTATTTCAGAGATTTTTCTGAAGTTAAATGTGCATATTTAAAGTATTTAATCATTAAAAAAAAAATCTTCAAATTCAATTTTAGATACAGAAGGCCTTCTAAAAATCAAAAAAAAAATCAGACACACTTGCAGTCAAATTGATTCAAATGTGGTTCGAATAAAATATTTTGTTCTTTTCAGCGAAGATACATTTTCCAAGAACGCACTGTGGCATTCTGTGGCCTAAAAGCAATAATGAATACATATTGGTAAATATAGTCGTCTATATCTCTTTAAGAGAAACTAAGGACTTTATATATCAGAAGACTTAATTCCTCTCTCATTGCTTAATTGGAAATGGTATCAAGTGAGTTAAAGCTCCAGACCAAGCACTATCCTGCATGTGTGTTTTTTTTAATAAAACAGTTCTGTACAGTAATATGATAAAATACTTGTAGCATTTTTTTTTAAACAACTCCGAATTAGTTTTTTTTTTTTTTTTTAAACTTATATTTTTATATATTTTTTTCACACAAATGGGAAGGTTGAGGATACCAAAATAAGGGGGGGGGAGGAGGATCAACCATTTTGTATCAAATTTCTTACAAACAGCAACAGTCACATTACATATCATACAACATTTGGTAAACACCTAATTTTACATTCAGCACTCACATATCCTCTTTCCCTCCGGGAGCGCCCCCCTATCCAGCATCCCAGGGCTCCCAGACCCTATCATATTTCCTAGTGGTATGGTTCAGAAATGAAGTAAATTTCTTCATTAATTGAACATCATTCATCCTTCTAATAACCTCTCTTCTGGAGGGCGGGAGTGTCTTTTTCCATGCCGCTGCTACAGCACACCTAGCTGCCGTTAGAATATGCAGGATCAATCTTTGTGTATGGTGATTCACATCTTCCATAGGTTTAGCCAGAATAATCAGTTGGGTCTAGTGGGATTTTGATGTCAGTCACATCTTTTATTAGTTTCAAAACTGTCCTTCAATACATCTACATTACTGGGCAATACCACCAGATATGTGCCAAATCTCCTAATTGTCCACAAGCCCTCCAACATCTGTCCAAGGTCCCCAGGAACATCTGCTTTAGTCTTTTGGGTATGTAATACCAACGTAACAAAATGTTATACATATTCTCTTTTGTTACCGTACATATGGAGGTTTTACCTACATTGTCCCAAATATCTTCCCAGTCCTCCCTTGTTATTTCAGTCTGGAAATCAAGAGCCCATTGGTCCATAGATTTATGGTTTGGGGTAACTTTTTTAAGAGATAACCCCTGGTACAGAGATGATATCAAACCTCTTTGGTATTTTTTTGTTTTACATAAATCTTCAAATCGTGTATAACTAGGAAATTCCTCATCATAGAAGCCCTGACACACACACTGTCAGACCTGCATATACCTAAACAGCTCAATTGACTAAATATACTAAACCGCTCAATTTGGGGCAGACCATACTTTCTCATCAATTCCTCAAAAGACATTAGCTTGTCTTTTTCTAATAAATCTCCTACCTCCAGAATTTCTCACTCTCTCCAAATGTCAAAACCCTGACCCTGAAAACGCGGAGTAAACCCCGGATTACCTAACAGGGACACAAGCCTAGAAGGGGTCAACACAACCTTATATTTTTTGCCATCTGCCAAATTGTCAAAGTAAATCCAATTACTGTCGGCTCCAACTGTCTCCCGGGCCCCGTTCCAGAACAAGACCATAATAAAGAAGACAGTCCAACCGGGCTTTTTAGCGAGCTCTCCAGATCCACCCAGGCATACACTCCTCTCGGGGAGTGCCAGTAAACCATTTGTTTCATATGGGAGGCTATATAATATTTTAGAATATTTAGAACGGCCACACCACCTCCTTTCTTGGCGTCCAACATAATTGACCTAGCTATTCTCGGTTGTTTATGTTTCCAGATAAACTGCATAACTCGATTCTGAATTTCTTTTATATTTGAGTGCGGGACAGATACCGGTAATGTCTGAAAATAGTACAAAAGCCTAGGGAGAATATTCATCTTAACTGCAGTTATACTCCCTATCCAGGAAATACAATGAGAATTCCAGGCTTGTAGATCTTTTTTTAATTTTGGCGAATAGGTCATGGTAATTATTGTATTGTATGTCTTTATTTATATAGCGCCATAAATGTACATAGCGCTTCACAGTAGTAATACATATATAAATAACAAATAATATAAATAACAGATCATGGGAATAAGTGCTTCAGACATACTGTAAAAGTAACATTAAGGAAGGAGTCCCTGCTCCGAGGAGCTTACAATCTAATTGGTAGGTAGGGAGAACGTACAGAGACAGTAGGAGGGAATTCTAGTAAGTGCGTCTGCAGGGGGCCAAGCTTTATGTATCATGTGTCCATGATTATCCAGTGCTATTCATATGCTTCTTTAAGCAGATGTGTCTTAAGGTGGGTCTTAAAGGTGGATAGAGAGCGTGCTAGTCGGGTACTGAGGGGAAGGGCATTCCAGAGGTGTGGGGCAGAAAGTGAGAAAGGTTTAAGGCGGGAGAGGGCTTTACATACAAAGGGGGTAGAAAGAAGACATCCTTGAGAAGAACGCAAGAGTCGGGATGGTGCATAGCGAGAAATTAGGGCTGAGATGTAAGGAGGGGCAGAAGAGTGTAAAGCTTTAAAAGTGAGCAGGAGAATTGAGTGTGAGATACGTGATTTAATCGGAAGCCAGGAGAGGGATTTCAGGAGGGGAGATGCGGAGACAGATTTAGGAAAGAGTAGAGTGATTCTGGCAGCAGCATTTAGGATAGATTGTAGGGGAGACAGGTGAGAGGTAGGAAGGCCGGACAGCATAACTATATTTATATAATAAATTATAATCTCTGGTAAAATAAATTCCTAGATATTTCAAATGGGTCTTTTTCCATTTATAGTCAAAGTGCCGTTTAAGCACCTCGACCTCCTTTTCAGTTAGCATCAAATTTAGGACTTCTGATTTTCCCATATTTACTTTATACACAAAGAGCTCACCAAACCCCCCCAAGGGTGGACTGCAGATTCGGAAGATATATCAATCGGTTAGATATAGTAAGAATAACAATCTGCAAACAGCGATACTTTTTAGCACTCATCTTTTATTTTAATCCGTTGTATATTTATTTGGGGAGGCTCTGATAGTGTCCGTGAGAGGCTCGATTGTCAGAGCGAAAAGAAGGGGGGGGGGAAAGGAGGCCCCACTGCCTAGTCCCATTTTTAACCATTATTAGATTCCCCTCCCCACCTGGGATCTTCAGGGTGGCTGTTGGCGACCGATAAGAGAGCACGGACTCCCTGTAAAAAAACTCTGGAAAATCCAAATGCCTCTGGTGTTTTATCTAGGAAATCCCACCTTATCCTATCAAACGCTTTCTCCGCGTCTAGGCTCAGCAGCATAGCTTTCAGTTAAGACTTATGTATCTGGTCAATAACATTAATAATTTTTCTTGTGTTGTCTGATGCCTGGCGATCGCTCATAAATCTCACCTGATCGTAGTGAATTATCTTGGGAGTATTGGATTCAACCTGTTGGCTAAAATGTTGCTATAGATTTTCAAATCCATGTTCAGCAATTTCGGCCAAGCTTTAGCTGTCGGACAAATGGCCTCACATTTGACTCTAGAATACTTTGGTATATAGAGGAGTTCATGGTCGACTCAATGACTGCAAGGTTCCCAGGTCCTGTGGCTGCAAAACAAGCCTAAATCATCCCCCCTCCACCACCATGCTTGACAGTTGGTATGATGTGTTTGTGCTGATATGCTGTGTTTGGTTTTTGCCAAACGTGGCGCTGTGCATTATGGCCAAACATCTCCACTTTGGTCTCGTCTGTCCAAAGGACATTGTTCCAGAAGTCTTGTGATTTGTTTAGATGCAACTTTGCAAACCTTAGCCGTGCTGCCATGTTCCTTTTAGAGAGAAGAGGCTTTCTCCTGGCAACCCTTCCAAACAAACCATACTTGTTCAGTCTTTTTCTAATTGTACCGTCATGAACTTTAACATTTAACATGCTAACTGAGGCCTGTAGAGTCTGAGATGTAACTCTTGGGTTGTTTGCAATTTCTCTGAGCATTGCACGGTCTGACCTTGGGGTGAATTTGCTGGGACGTCCACTCCTGGGAAGATTGGCAACTGTCTTGAATGTTTTCCACTTTTGAATAATCTTTCTCACTGTAGAATGATGGACTTTAAATTGTTTGGAAATGGCCTTACAACCCTTCCCAGATTGATGGGCAGCAACAATTGCTTCTCTAAGATCATTGCTGATGTCTTTCCTCCTTGGCATTGTGTTAACACACACCTGAATGCTCCAGACCAGCAAACTGCTAAAACTTCGGCTTTTATAGAGGTGGTCACCCTTGTTGATGATCAATTAATCAAGGGCATTTGATTAGCAGCACCTGTCTGCTACTTAGCATCTTAATTCCTATGGAAGCAGTAAGGGTGTACTTAGTTTTTCACACATGGCTTCTCCATTTTGGCTTTATTTTTGTTAAATAAATCATGACACGGTGTAATATGTCATGTGTTGTTGTTCATCTGAAGTTGTATTTACCTAATTTTAAGACCTGCTGAGGAACAGATGATTGTTAATATGTCCTGATATGTAAAACCATAGAATTCAAAGAGGGTGTACTTTCTTTTTCACACCACTGTATATATTCACTAGTGTAATATGTTGGCTTGAGAGAAAACCATGGACCACCAGTAACCTCCCTGCCTGGTCTCTCTTGACCAACAGTGTCTGGAACGGGATAGTCTGTTTTATCAAAATCGCAACCCCCCTTTTCTTGCTGGTAAAAGACGAATAAAATGCAATAGCATGTGTCCTGCTAAAGGTATTTGTGGGTTCCTGGGTATCGAAGTGCGTCTCTTGCAGAAAGACAATGTCTGGTTTCAGTTTTCTGAATTCTTTTAGGGTCAATCTACGTTTACCATTACTATTTAGACCCTTAACATTCAGGGACATTAATTTCAATGGGACTTAGCTAGCCATTCCCGTTATCATCTCTCTCACTCTCTTATGTGACAGTTGTGCTCGGGACAGGTTGATGGCTGCGGGACAGGTTGATGGGGTATAAAAGGGGAAAAAAAAAAAAAAAAAGGAGTGTACTTTCCCACTTTGGGAGGAAAACAAAAACAATATTATAGGATAAGATGAGTGTAAACCAGCCACTTATTCCAGTTTTGCGGCCAGACCCTACTTAGTAGGGTCTGGCGGGCATATAGCCCTACTGGGGCGCCCTGGCGTCTGGCATGCGGGTTTACCTCCCACTCACCGCACCCCGCCCCCTACCACTCTCGACCTCCCGATCGGACCTACACCATAACTTGGTCAGAATATAGAAAGTAGCTTGATTCGATTGCAACACAGCAAACCTGGGCTGGGTCAGCGTTCCAGATGACTATTTGGCGTAGTTGTGCTGCATAGAAGTATCGAAGTATATCCGGGAAACACGTTCCGCCCCTCGGTCTGGAAGCCATCAACACTGACCTAGCCACCCTTGGTCTTTTCCCTTGCCAGATTAATTCAAAGATTTGGTTCTGTAGGGCTCTTAGTTCCTCTCTTGGTACATGAATTGGAAGGGCCTGGAAGTAATATAGCAGTCTGGGGAGGATATTCATTTTTATGGAGATTATCCTACCAAACCATGATATCTGATGCTTCTCCCCTTCAGTAGGTCCTTTTTAATGTTGTAAAATAATGTGGGTTAGTTGTTTTGTTAGAGCGATTTGTAGTTTCTAGTGATGTTGACCCCTAGATATTTAATATGAGTTGGTCGTCATTTAAACTTCAATTATTTTTTTAAGAAGTTGGATCTCAGGATCTGGGAGGGACAGGTTCAAGTCTTCCGATTTGTCCTTGTTAATTTTGTATCCTGATAGCCCACCATATTCCTCTAGTGACTTCAGCAGATTTGGTAGAGAGATCAGTGGGTTGGCTAAGGTTAGGATGACATTGTCTGCGAATAGCGATATCTTGTCGCCTATGTTTATTCCTTGAATGTCTGGGTGCGTTCTGATCTTTGAGGCTATAGGCTCAATTGATAGAGCAAAGAGGAGGGGAGATAGGGGGCAGCCCTGCCTTGTGCCATTTTTAATAGTTATTGTCTCTAGTTTATTACTTGGTAATTTAACTAGGGCTCTAGGAGAGTGATAGAGGGCTCTGACCCCTTCTAGAAATGGTCATGAGAAACCAAAGGACTGCATGGTCTTGTCCAGGAATGTCCACTTTATTCTGTCGAATGCCTTCTCTGCGTCAAGGCCTAGTAGGATTGGAAACAAAAGAAAACAGCGCACAACGCCAAATAGTGAAGCAAATTCAACAATATATTATAGAATTAAAAAGGGGGTAATATATCTGCGTACATGAAAAAAGTTGGCAAAAGGCATGTAGTATGTATCACACTGTTTACCACTCGGCAGCTGTTAGCTGTAGATTCAGGTGCTTGCTTCCCTCTGCTGCTGCAGCTCAGTTGATTCTGGGGCAGGACGTCAGTCTTTTCACTCCCAAGGGGATTTCCCTTCATGCAGCCAGGTTCAGCAGCTGGTACTGGGGCTCGGTGAAATCGCTCCTGCTTCCTGGCCGATATGAAGCTGCTCCTGTACCTCGGCAGGTGTATCCTCTGCACAGAGGTTAAAACGCAGCTTGCTGGGGTGCCCTCAGCGTGCCACGATGCAGCAGTGGTGGATTCAATAGGGAAGTTTGAACAGTCTTACAAAGTCTCTCACAAGTGTCCAAAACAGCACACAGGATGAAATAAAAACAGGACAGGCCAATACATAGACAAAGGCCAATGTAAGCAGATATAAGCAGATATAAGGCAATAGAATGGCAAAGGATTGCCTTTGTTTTAGTGGAGTGGACATGCTCTATGATGTTGACTATTTTTCTTGTATTGTTGGAAGCCTGTCGTCCTGAGACAAAGCCCACCTGATCTATGTTGACGATCCTTGGTTATATTGGATTAAACCTATTGGCTAGGATCTTGCTGTATATTTTAATGTATGAGTTTAACAGGGATATAGGATGGTAACGGCCGCATTGGAGGGGTTCTCTGCCTGGTTTATGAATGATTGCTATATTAGCTGTAGTCATGTTATCTGGGATCAGTTTGCCTTCTCGAAATGAGTTATACATCTCAAGTAGGTATGGAGTGAGGTGTGGGTGAAATTTTTGTAATATGTTTGAAAGGCCGCCCAGCCCTGGTGATTTGCCTGATTTAAGGTCCTTTATCACTTTGACTAATTCGAGTGGTATTATTTTGCGGTTTAGGTTTGTTCTTTCTATTTCGGTTATCTGCGAGAGATTACCGGAGTCTAGGTATTTTGATATAGTCTCAGAGTTTGAGAGGTGGGGGAGCCCTTCCAACTGATTTAGGTCATATAGGTCAGCAAAGGACCTAGAGAACTCGCAGGCAATTTCTTGTTCGTCATATGTGGTTGACCCGTTTTTACATTTGATAGCAGGGATTTATGTTTTGGTTTTTACGCCTCTGAGCTTGTTGGCCAGGATCCTGTCTGCTTTATTCCCTTTATCATAATATTGTTGGTTGGACCATTTTAATGTTTTCTCTACTTCCTCTAGTTGTATCTTTTTAAGCTCCAGTCTTGTCTCCATTAGGGATTTTTATACCGTCTTAGATGTGTTAGATTTGTTTTTGTTTTCATTTTATCCACCATTTCCTTGTGGTTTGTTTGGCTTTTTTCTTGTGGGAGGCTACGGAGATGAACACCCCTCTGATCATGGCCTTGTGTGCTTCCCACAGCATTGAAGGTGACTACCGATCATTTGTTTAAATTGAAATAGTCATTCAATGATAAAATTAAGTTATCTGCTATTTCTGCGTAGTTCTACTGTGACTCGTTTAACTTCCATTGATATAGATTGCTTCTAGTAAACGGGGGTGATAGGTTTATCTCCACCGGGGCGTGGTCTGACCACGTGATTGGTCCGATATTAGACTGAGAGGTTGCTTTGAGAATATTGTTGGTGACTAGGAGGTAGTCCAATCTGGAGTATGTCTGGTGTGGTTTTGAGTAGAACATGTAGTCCCTTTGGCCCTGGTGATTTGCCCTCTATACGGCAGTTAGGGCATATTCCCTTATAAATTCCCTAAATTTTTTGCCGGTTTTACAAATTAACCCGCTTGTCCCCCTGCGTTTGATCTGTCAAGTTCCGGGGAGGCGACCATGTTCATGTCCCCGCCTAGGATCAGGGAGGACAGTAACTGAGGGTCTATGGACTGCAAGACCTTTTTTAGGAATTCTGCTTGGCCTTAGTTTGGTGCATATACATTTATTAACATCAGTACTGAGCCAGCTAGCCTCCCGTGAACGGCTAAAACCCTGCCCTCCGGGTCTGAGACCACCTTGTCTGTTTTAAAAGGGACGCCCTGTGTTATAAGGATGGCTATTCCCCTTTTTTGCTACTGGAGGAATAATGTGCTATAAGGAAGCTGTGTCTATCACATTCAATAATGGTAACCTTCAAATTTACCAATCTCTTTCATGTGGTTCCCTGAATGGAAGCCCAAGTATCTCAAAAATATCATTCTCAGTTGGAGTTGCTATAGGATAACCTGTGCCGACCTTCACGTTCCCATTGCGCACTACATCCTTGTTGAGGGAGTGTTCTGATAAGCTCATGCCCTTGGTTTTTGCCAGAGCACGCATTGAGCGGTTGAAATGTGCAGAGCCAGTGAAATACATCAGTGCACAAGCAAACTCTCCGTAAGGCACAACTATAATGTCCAGCCTCCTGTGCCTTTGTCCTGGTCCTTGGAGGCAACAGACCCCCATGTATTTTTTTTGGGTCCCGTTCTCTTCGTGGCTCACCAAATCATCTGTTAGAAATCCTATTTAAAAAATAAAAATAAAATCAGGTTCTTATGAAGAAATATTTTTAATTTGAAAGATGTCATTGTAAATGTGACTTCAACAGTCTTCATATTTTTTGTGCATTTTTAAGCAGTCATTTTCTATGCACTGGTGTATTTTATCCAGTGAATAACAGAAGTTCAAAACTTGCTATTGATAACATAAAGAACCATTAAACCAGTACACCATCATTAGAACACAGCTAAGATTACAGTTTGTACGGTACTATGTTATGCACAGATTAGTCAGATTTATATACAAGTACAGATATGATCCAACAGTGTTCTTTTATATGATGTGTGATCACTTTAAACATTTCATAAGTCTGAAAATGGTGTTAAGTCCATTCATAAAATTTTACTTTTTAAAGTGTGGATAAGGTAAGTTATGTCTCAATTGAGTAATGAATAAAAAGGTCTTACTGTGCATCTTAAGACCATCAATAAGTTTGCTAAAGATTCCTTTATGAGATTTTCCATCAGGATGGGTCACTAAAACATCCACGTCACCACAGGTCTGTTTTCTTCTACGAAAAGAGCCACACGCCACAGTCATTAGATCAGGATTTATACCTTGGGCCACGTCTCTGACCTTAAAGAGACAGCAAATGTTATGAAGGTTAATTTACTGTATTGTCTTGATTTATCTGCCATCAGTTTTGTCACACAAAGGATCGGTCCTGAATTTCCAGCTACTAAAGAAAACAATATCCTTAGTCAGACACAGTTAAGCCCTATCCAACTTCTAGGGCAAAAACACTATGGCCCAGATTCTCTAGATGATGCTAAGCTTTAGCCCACTTTATCTCCCGCTCATGTGAATCTGAGATAAATCATGTTAAAGTTTAGCACCCGTTACTAAATCTGAGCCTTTAATGCTTAGTTTTCAGTATTGTAATAAACACCATGTACTGCACCCCATAAAATGAACTTTAATGTACAGATTGAACTGCACAGAGTAAATAATAGATTACATTATATGGGTGTTCCAGCAACAATTAACGTAAAACAACCTTAAACAAGACAATAAGAAAATAAATAAAAACATTGCCGATATGCCAAAAGTAATGCAAAAAGTGCAAATTCAGAAAATATTATATAAAAAAAGGATATTCTCTCTGCAATTTTGCTTTAAAATGGTACCTTCAGTCTAATGCAAGGTAGAAATTCAGTATGTTCAAGGAGGATTCACGCTGATTTATTTTTTATATATAAGGCACATAGAAAAGTGGGAATACTGTATAATATTCAGTACAAAAGTATGAAAATACCGAAAGAGGGAAATAATCTTGTGTTATTTTAGCACGAAAATACTTACAAATGGTCTAAGATAATGTAAATGACGTTGCTTTCCACTTTATCTGTATCTTTCTTTATCTGCCCATTACAATTAAGGATCATCTTTCATTAGGAGAATAAACCTATTAATTCTGTCTTGTATGCCAGTGACATGCTTAGAGAGGTCAGGGCTCTTTTCTAATGCATATTTTGTCTCTCTTTTTTTTAATGAAGATTTCTGAAGACCTGCTACACTGCAATTGAGTGCAAACCCCCTCAGATCTTGGTGTGACATACAGCAAGGACAGTGGCTAATCCCTTAATCCCCTTCTTTCTCTTGTGCAGCTCCCAGAGGGGCCTTGAGACCCAGGACGAGTAATCCAATCAACAACAACAATAGGCAATGACTCCTCCTCCAGCAGCAGCCACAACAACTTGGTTGACTTTTGAAAGGATGGGGAGGAAGAAAGAGTATTTGAAATAGGAAAGTCATTCCCGAAAATCTTTTACGTGACAACCGTGTTTGAACAAAAAGGGAGGAGGGAGGGGGGGTAAAGGGAGTCTTTCGTCTTTAATCATACGCATGGGAACAAGTTTCTCAGTGGGGTCCATAGTGGTGCGCATTCTTCGAGGTCAGGCTCTGTGGCTGAGTGACAGCGTTGCAATGACCGATGCTTCCACGGTGATGGGGTATGCAGGTGTAACATAAAGCAGCCACTTCTAACACACCCCAAGGGATCCTGTCACTCAACAGCAACATGCTAACTCTGCTGCCTTTCATTTTCTCCCAACAGACTGTCTTTGAAATATTGTGTCCTGATGATCGTTACAAAGAGCTGTGCTCTTATAGAAGCTTGTGGGAGAGGAAACCCTTTCTTAACAGAATATATTAATGTTGTGACCGAATAATAGAAAAGAAAGAAATTCGAATGCACAGGCACAAATACCCAGAAAACAAAAGCTATAGCCAAGCAGAGTTTATCTGCACAGCTTGATCGTGTCTTCTGGTTCTATTCCCACCAGCAAAAGATCACAAATGTAGCTTAACCTTACTCCCAATCAAAATCGGGATTGGCAAAGAACTACCAAAAGTTGTACTTCGGAAGTTGCCAGCTATTTAGTAACAAAATGGGCAATCTATTATGTTAGAGCTGAGCTGCTGAGCTTTGTATAAACATCCATATTAAAAAGTGCTCGACCTTGGTTGCATATATGACAAACACATTGGGGCTTATTCACAAAGTCCCACTAGCTGAAGGACACAGTATGCCTATTGAAGGGAGCGGGCTTTATGCGCCAGCTCTCAAACTCCCTGAATAAATCCCATGGAGTGAAAGTCTTCTGGTAAATATTACCATCCGGGCGCAAGAAGACATTCCTAGAGATTTGTGACAAAGCACTGTACTGATATGAGTGGATCGCCTATGTTGAAAATGGCTTGAAGGTTTATGGAGCAACCAATACACTAGTAGCAACTAAAATGTAATGTAACACATTGGAATTCAAATAGGTTTCATCTGTAACTTAATGTTATGTTTTAGTAGTACTTTGGCAGCTCGGACCAAGGTTTACTCCAATTATGTTTTTAAATGGGACAAAGGCAATATGCAAAGGTATGTGGATGTGTATCACACCAAAACAATGCAAATAAATGCAAGGAAAATGCGATACTTGCGCACAATGCCAGAGCTCCTGGTTCAGGGATGGCCTATCTGCAGCAATCCAGATATGCAGCAATAAGAGAGATGATCCAGGGTTCCACTAATTGTTCAGCAAAATAATTTATTCATGATACACAACGTTTCGGCCTCACTTAGGCCTTTGTCAAGTGACTGGTACTCATTACTCAGTAATCCGTGGAGCCCTGGATCATCTCTCTTGTTGCTTTAAATGGGGCAAAACATACTAAATCCACCATTACAGTACTTTTACTCAATCACAAAATAAGCTTAAACCCCAACTAGTAACGCCATCTCACCGTGAGGAGTAATCATTTCAAGCCCTACCACATAAACTTCTTTTGTTTAGAATTTTCAAGATTGCTTACAGTTTCTTCTATCCTTCCAGCCTCTTCCCTTGACATGCGGTCTAGGAAATCATCATAATATTTCAGTCCAATGGTCTGTTGGTTGGTCAAATTAGCCTTTGTGCGAATGTCGTCCAGGCTTCGAAAGCCCTGTGAAACAAATCAGACCAAAACACAAACAATGATGCGGACATAACTTCCAATGCGTACATTAAAACAGCTTTTTTAAATGTTTAGTTATGGGACATTTCTGACTCATGTATGTAGTATCGGAAGCAGAGTTGGAAAAAGGATGACGCTTCGCTGACATGAAGCACATAGATTCAGCAAGCCTGTACTGGGTACATAAATACATAGAGACATTTTAAACAGAAATAAGGTAAAGTAAATGCATTTCTTTTTCTTTGGACAAATGCAAAGAAGAAATACATTTAGGCCGAGTCCATAGAAGGACAGGCCGTGCTGAGCCGTGCGGACGCTCAGCCCCTGCATCCTCAATGAGGATGCCTTGAGCAGGGGCTCACGCGAGCGTCCGCAGGCGTGCTGACGAGTTGGAGTTTTCAGCCGAGCGCCAAGCTGTTTTTCAGCGCGCTGTCGGCTGAAAACCTCAAATCACAGCACAGCAGTGTCAACGTCACGGCGCCGTTACGTCGGCGCCGTGACGTCGACGTCAGTGCGTCGCGGGCGATTGGCCCAGCGACGTCACTGCCCCGCCTCCAACCACCTCCCCCCAGCTCCGATCGCGCCCGCTGGCTCGCCTGTATGGGCATGAAATCGCCCAGATTTCAGCAGGCGAGCCTCAGCGTCAGCACGGCTCGGATCGCCTCACCCTTCTATGGTCCGGGCCTTAGTCATGCAAAAGCTAAGTGTATAAATCAGGGGTGGCCAACTCCAGTCCTCAAGGGCCACCAATAGTTCAGGTTTTCAGGATATCCCTGCTTCAGCATAGGTGGCTCAAGCAGAATGACTGAGCTACCTGTGCTGAAGCAGGAATATTTTGAAAACCTGACCTGTTAGTAGCAGTTGAGAACTGGAGTTGGCCACCGTTGGTATAAATAGTACAGACCTGTTGGTACCAAGTCTGAGCGGTCTTAGTCCCAGCTCCCCAAATGTTTGAAAATATCTCCAGGACCGGCACACTCTCACTGATGTGGTCGAGTTTGCGCAAGTGCCCACTCTCTAGGATTTCTTCAATCTTCTCAGCCATTTTCTTACCAATCCCTGGGATATTACAAGCTTCCTAAAGACAAGGAAAACGGTGCCCAGATTACAAAACTGAAGCTGGAAATACTTTACTGGTTGACATTTTGTTGTACCTTTTTGCATTGCTTTCACGTTACACATCACTTGTGTTTTTGGGGAACCGTTTATATCATTTTTGCAATTAGTACATACAAACAAAACAGCAGGTCACAACGCACCTTATTTTGTGATTGCAAGACTGAAAAAAATATTGCTTAGCTGTACAGAAATTATTTAAATACCATAGTTTGTGTAATATACACACATATATACACACACATACATACATACATACATATACATACATATATATATATATATATATATATATAC